>NW_010261833.1:0-2602 GCF_000690775.1 Eurypyga helias
CAGGTGCAGGACCTTGCACTTAGCTGGAGCTGGATAAATTTAGCGAACCTACAGAAGCAGGCAAGACAGCTGAATTATATTCAGCTATTTATTTTTCTTTATACTTTAGGGTCATATTTCTAAGTTTTATTTAAGCTTCACCTTGTCCCTAAGAATAGTTTTACTTGCTTATTAATTTTTGAGTTCAGTGATGTCAGCACGGATTTTTTTTTTGTCTATACATAAGATTCTAAATGAGCAGTGCTTCATCCTTTCTAAACTCAAGTTTTCTTGTTCTTTTTCATCCATTCTCAAGTCATAATAAATCACACACAAAAGATTTTTGAAGGACCCTTCCTTCTACTGTTCTACTCATTTTATTATATTCAAACCCATTGTATTGTGCCTAGATTCTGTACTGTCAGGACCTGGTGTTCCATCACTAGATTATAAACTGCATGAAAAAAAGGCAAGGCTTTTATCTTAGGCAACATCTCTCTACTGAAGTGTGCCATCAAAACCTACAGACAGGCATCAATATTGAAATATAAGTAAGGTTAATATCACCTATTGCAAAGTTAGTTAAATATCTTGGGGAGCTGCAATGAGACATTTCTGTTTGCTTTTCATCTATTCTTCAAGTGTTAGGAAAGATTCCCTGAAAGTATAGAAAACATTATTTTTATATGAAACACAACGTTCACTCTGCTGGCGAACGCTGAAGGATTTAATTCATCTGCACTTTCTCATTACCAAAGAGGCCCCTGTTCTTTTTAAATATCGTTATTCATATGCTAACATCACAGTAAATAACATCCATACTAGAAGCCAAAAGGGTTCATTAGTTGTCCCTCCATCCATAGCTAACTGGCTCAGAAATATGGTCTTTTGCCAAGAATACCAGTAAGCACAGATTTATCTACTGTTACTCCCCTGTAAAGATTGCCTCGCACCATCATTCAAAGTCCTAATGCACTAAGCTCCCGCTTCATCTGGGGATGCATTTGGCCTGCATCTGGTCTTGAACTGTGGTATTTTAATTACTTTCTTCTAAAAGAGAGAGATTTCTTGACAGAGGAGGAGCAAAAGCAGCAAGGAGACAGCTTGGTCTGGAGGTCGGGATATACTGGACTGGATCAACATTACAGCCGGTGGTTGTGGTGTTCAGACTTCTTTCTTCCCACCTTCAAACAACTCTTGCAAATTTGTTAATGACACCTGTGAAAGTAACAGGACCATTAAACTTGTACAAATAAGTGGCCAGGCATCAAAATGTGGAAAATCCTGAAGAGCCTGACTAGAAGCATGATAGCTTGTCACACACAAGGAATTCTGTGTTGTTTTAGCAACCAGAAGAACAGAATTAAAAGAGCAATGGCTGACTAAAAACAGTCTCTTCAGAAGACAAGCACATTTTCCTTTTTGGTGTTACTGTTAACACCTTAGGTTGTTACAAGTAAACATTTTCACTGTTCATAGAAGACTTCCTTGATGGCTCTATTTGCATCAGGTGAGGGAAATAAAAAATGTCTCACTTTTTGGCTTTACCTCACCGGCACAAATCCAAAGCCAGCAAACTATAAGTACTTGCAGAAAGTCCAGAAACATAATTTCTTTAGTTGTCTTCTGACTAAACAAATAGAAACATTCTTTATTAATCTTAAATTTTGATAGTGCTTGTAGTTTCGTGGAGAGAGGTTGTTGGAGTTTTTTAGAAATTTATCATGGTTTAGCAGAATACTAAAGCATGTGGAATATTGAAAGAGTTTATATTTCATTTTCCTCTGTCGGCTAAACCAGTTTCACAGTCATTGACTTTTGATTCCCTATTCCCATGGTCAAAAATGACATTACGCTGCAGCAAGCTATGCTTAGATATGTCAATTTTTGTTACATATCTGGAAAGAAAAATAGTAGACTCGTGAAGAAAACGGCCTCTTCTTGTGTAAGGCCTCCTGCTGTTGAACTGAGCAAGATGGGTATAAATTTCCTAAAAAATCCCAACGTAACAGGGAGAAATATCTCCGAGATGAGCTCAGAATGCCTTGCAGTGATGGCAAGGTATCTGTCTTTCCAGACACTGTAGTAATTCTGAGGGGCTCTGCTAGCAGTCCGACAGGAAAACACGATTAGTACTGTCCAGGCCCCTCCCCAGTTTGGAGGAACAAACCGTAAGGACCTTTTCTAACGATATCACCGATGACTGTATCACTGCACCAACCGAAGGTCACCTCAGCTTTCTTGAGCGGCCTCTCACCTTCCCTAACAACAGCTCCTAACAAAGCTCCCTTTATAGCAAGAAATGGAGTGCGGATGACATCACTTGTGGAGGATGGAGGAAATTTTGGGGTCACACCTTGGCTGGGATCAGGGAATGGTATCGGGTGTCCCATGGGGGATGGAGAAGGCAGGGAAAATGAATTCTGAGGAGGCCTGGGCACGTCTCCCGCCTTCCACTCACACATGCACGTGAGCACATTGGGGCAGGGGGGTGGTACCGATTGCTCTTGCCCTGGGGCAGCGCTTACAGACGGGGCCCACCGAAAGGCGCGAAGCCGTGCCACCGAGAGTACAGCGCGGCCAGGGTCAGCGAGGGCCAGCATGGCCCCTGGCCCTGCCCGGC
>NW_010261834.1:0-212 GCF_000690775.1 Eurypyga helias
ACCCCACAACGCTGACGGAGCGCCAGCAGCAGGCGGGAACGCGCCCCAGCTCAGGGCATCCCATGAGCCCTGGGGTCGGCGGGAGCTGGCTCGGGGCTCCCCACACCTCTGGCAGCGCCAGAACAGAACAAAGCCCAGCAGGCAGCGTGTTTTGCGGGCAGGCAGCTGGGAAACGCTTTGCTGAACCCTTTCATCAGGCTGTTACGGCAGGG
>NW_010261834.1:380-1277 GCF_000690775.1 Eurypyga helias
ACATCCCCCTGACCACATGCAGCATCACAAATCCTCCGCTTGGCGCACGACACACAAATCCAGACCCTCTCGGAGATAAAACGCGCCTTGGGAGACTGGGAAAGCTGTGCACAAGGACTAAAGCTCCACCGGCACCTTGCGCTGACCGAGCAAGGTGATCTCCGCGGATGCGGACGGCAGGCTCCAGGCTGTTTCGCAACAGGGTCAATCCAAGGCGGAGGGACGGCGGCACAATTAACGCCAATCTCCAGAATCCTGCAGAAAGGGCCCGTGTCAGAAAGCGGGTATGACCTTTGGTGAGATCACAGGTCTGGGTAATTGGAGTAACTGTGTTGACAGAACAGGCTGAGACTGGAAGGCATTCAATTCATCCTCCACCACCTTTTAATGAATAATTAGCACTCAACAAAATCACTGCACCTTCTACTAAGTGGATTAAAAGTGGTCACCTGCTGGAACTAAAATGCGCTTACAACAGGGAAGTCACCATTCAGCTGGCTTTCTGGTCGGGATCACATGCTTTCCAGAGCCAAACCGCGTCTGGAGAAGGAAAACAGTCCTCTCCTGGTACAGTCTGCCGAGACCGAAACGGGTGGGAGCGCGCAGAGCTGCGATGGGGACTGCCCGGTAGAACGGCATCATGCAGCCTGTAGCCCTGACTGCAGGAAGACTTAAGCCTGTGCCTTTAGGAACAAAGCAGGTGGGACCGGAGACCAGAACGCAGCTCCCGAGGAAGTGTTCGGGCCCTGTGCCGCACCCCACCGAGCCCCAGTCCCCCACTGAGCACCGGCAGCGTGACCTCTGCATGCTCAGTCTGAGCAGGGTCACCGCCGGGGTCAACCACACCGCTCGGCTTTAACGACAGGTCTCAGCCCCAGACCTGCTGCCATGTGGGGC
>NW_010261835.1:0-1736 GCF_000690775.1 Eurypyga helias
GGTGCCGCTGGTACTGCACAAACGTACAGACCTTCAGCCCGATGGCCAGCATGTTCTTGCCCATGAAGATGCTGGAGACCCGGGCGTCCCTGAAGAAGACCATGTTGCTGCCTCGGATGAAGATGGTGGTGATGTTGACAGTGAGCATGCTCAGCATGGGGTACAGCATCATCCGGTGCGGCACGATGCCGATCCCCTGCATGCTGATCTCGCCGCGGGGCACGCAAGGGATGTAGCAGTAGAAGAACATGATGCCCTCGGCCCAGAGCGGCAGCCCTTTCTTCTGGGGCTCCCACAGGTTGGCCTGGATGTCCAGAACGTCGAGCATGTCCACAATGACCCAGAAGAGGCGGTTGCGGAGATCTTCTTTCTTCTTGAATGTCCTGACGTACTCCATGCGCTCGGTGGCCACCAGCAACACGTAGAGGGCTGGGATGCAGATGGAGAGCAGCAAGGTCAGCGCTTTGCGGGCTATGAGATCCAGGCTCTTCCGGTCAGCTTTATAGTTCTGGTATACAAAGTAGACTTTGATCTCCAGAACGAAAACATAGAGGAACCAGAGGATCATGGCGTAGCCCCGCTTAGCTGTCTTTACCTCTGCCCCGACCCAGATGGCCACGTAGCGGAGCACCAGCAGGAAGCACACGTCACCCACTGCCACCATGACACAGATGCCCAGTTTCCTGGAGCCCTGGCTCTGCTCCACCAGGTAGGCATCCATGAGGACAAGGCTGGTCATGATGAGCACAGTGGAGAGGCACACGTGGGGCTTGCTGACAGGGGGTGGGGGAACCATCCTGCGCAGAGGAACAGGCAGGGCCGTCAGGGAGTTGCTGGGATTCCCCATCCCCACCCTTGGGCCCCCTCTTCTGTCCCCGCCCCAAACAACGGTGGATAGCTGAAAGAGCTGGGGGGGTGTCACAGACTCTTCTCCCAGCCCATGGGCCTGGTTTGTTCCAAACCACAGGCTCCTAGCCAAAGTGCTCCCGAGGCTCTTGGCCGGGATGTGCCAGTGGCACATGCTGGCTGAAACCCAGCTGCTCATGGGGTACAGTGGGGCAGGCTGGACAGCCTTCTGGCGCTTGAGATGCTACTGCCTCTTCCAATAGCTCATCCCACTGATTAGTCTGCCGCTGTGGAGGCTACGTGCCTTATTTTCCATGGGATTTCCCAGCCAGTAGCACTGGCTATGTTCTCCTCCCTCCCAAGGCACACAAGGCCATACCTATGCTCTTAACCCAAGCAGGTCCTTAACTGCTACGACCCAGGACCGTTCCCTTTTTCATCTCCTTTATTTTCAGGCTCAGCGTGAGGCAAAGGATTATTTTTAGCCTGGCTATCCTGTGGGGTGGGAGGGAAAAAATCAGCCCAACATCCTCAGTTCCCTTCAGCCTCACGCTCCCCAAGAGCTCTGCCTAAGCTGTTCGCCCATGCCCACCCTGTGCCAAGCATGGTAAACGGAAAGCAAGGAAAAGCAGTACCAGCCCACAGCTCCAGGAAACCAGGAGCCCTGCAACAGGCCCTCAATTTCAGCCGGATGCTCAGCATTCCCAGGCTGGGGCTGAGCAAAGCACGGTCCCCAGAAGCACCCTGACGCCATCAGGGTTGTCACGGGGGCTGCCAGGCTCCCTTCCCCTGGCCAGGCACAGCTGCCGGCAGCTGCTGCCAGGGACCGAGGGAGGACGGAGCGGGGGGCCTCGCCGGGCACAGCTCGGCAGCTGCTCTGGAGGGGAGCC
>NW_010261836.1:0-31494 GCF_000690775.1 Eurypyga helias
CAGCCTGTCCTTGTGCTTGGGATATAAGAAAATAATGGCGTGTATTCAAATTTCAGAGATCGGAATTAGGTACATACAAAAGGGGAGGAAATCTGACATATTTGCTGCTAATATCTTTACTAAGTCGTATATTTACATATAGACATATTTACTAAGTCGTAAGGATCACGTATCCAGAGTTTGGCTTCTCAAGCAACAAGCATAGTTCCACCATGTTCTGTTTGAGTAAAATGGAACAGGAAGGAAGGTTTTCATGTTTTTTGAAGTGAGGGTGGGAGGTAGAAGAAGAGAGGGATTGGGAAGGCTGTTTTCTAAATGACGGGTTTAACTGCGTAGCCTGAGGTGGGGAGCGGAGCGTAAGCGGTTGGGTAGGAGATGTGCTGAGTGGGTACGCACCGACAGGTCCCTCTGACTGCGAATCAGCCAAAGGGTTGGGAGTTCAGGGCCCGGGGAAGGCATCCCATTTTATTTTTTACCTTTAAAGAAAAGAGTTGGGAAGACCTGTCCAGAGAGAAGGTGGAATTTTGCATTGGTACAAAGCCAGCTAACCACTTGCCTGAAGAGAGAAGGGAGAAAGGACAAATCCCAAGATAGTTCAGCACCCTTATGTGGAAATAACTGGTTTCCTATTGAAGAAAACTTCTCTGCAAGATGGAAAGCTGCGGCCCTGACTTAGGTTGCTGTGAGGACGTTTCATTTTTTGGTGAAGCATCTCCTGGTGGTACGTATGTCATGGGTTTATGTTCTGTTGCTTAGACCATATGTTGTTATAGCGAGGTCAGTAAAGTTCAGTGGGCTGCTTTAGCCAGAACACAGCTCTTAAAGATGTATCATGGTGTTAAGGAATCACCAGAAAAAAGCAGTGTGCCTGGCCTACTGGAACAGAAAGAGTCAGCTGAAAAAACTGCGTATGAAGCATAGGACCGGGAGAGCGGGATTTGGCTGTGGTTTCCCACTGAGCTGCTGTGTTAAGTAACCGAGTGTCGCTTTCCCCAGCTGCACCCAAAAAACCCCAACAACCTACCTCGCAGGGGTGTTGTGAGGCCAGAGCAGTTCGTCAGGGGCTGGGGCTGATGGAAGGTGCTACAGAGGACTAAAAATCTTTACGAAAAGATCTTTATATTTGCTTTCATTACAGTGTTTTAATACTGCTTTGGGAAAGGGTTATTTCCACAGAACGTAGTCTACTCGAGTATTGTGTAATTAGACTTATGGCTAGTACGTGTGGCTAAGGAAAAAGCACAGGCTGAGCACTCTAACCAGTATGTCCTCTCTTTACGTCCTTATCTGTGCCACCCAAATGGTGCACTAATGCGAGGCTTGTGGCTTTTACGTGGAACACATCCGTGTGGCTGTACTTTATAAACCCCTGACTGAAATAAAACCCTGCTCACAGTCGATAGCCGTCTCCTACGGTGCGGCCGCTTTAAAGTTTGTTCGAATTGTGTGAACTGGAAAAGTTTGCTCCTGAAAGCGTGTGGTGGCATTTGATAGCAAGAATCTAGGTTTTTCTTCCCCTCTCCACATGCAAACATGCTTTTGTCCCACTTTGCCCCATATTCAGAAGGCAGAGCTGGGATGGGTAAGCAGCGGCACAGGGAGGAATACCGACAGAGAAGAGGCGATTGCCCCGTTTACTGCTATCCTGGTTTATCACTTAACTGCAGCTGAAGGAACACAAAGAGACACTTTTGATGAGTATGCCCTGGTGGGCTGTTGCTGGCTACTTCCAGGTTCACTGCTCGGCTTTTGCAGTGGGCCCCCACACAGCGGCAGAGAACGTGGCGTTGCAGGCAGACAGGTCAGACCTCGGGCAGGTACTGGCCAGAGATTGGAGCCCAGCAGCTCGTCCCTCACTGATACTTTCATCATTGCAGCACTTCTAAGTGAGTTGTTAACTGCCAGAGGTGGTCACTGTTACATTTCAGTGACCCATTGCAGTTGCTTCCCAGGAAGTGTTTAACTAGCCGAGTAATACCACCACCACGGCAGACTTCTTGGAATACCTGTGGCAGTGATGATGAGGAGCGATACCGAGGTCAGCAGATGGGTAGGTGGCTTAAAATGACTGAGGTATATGTCCTGTTCCATGGTGGGGAGGAGAGTTACTTTTAAGATGTGTTACCATCTAGTCCCACCTGCCAGCAGATAAACTACCCTGATCCTACTGTCTTGCCAGCTATGAAGAGCTGCCATTCTACCGCTTCCCCGCCTGTATTTTTCTAATCTGTCGCTTTTTTAAGGCGCTGACAAAAGAGCAGAGCCCTTTGAAGAAAGCCTCTGCCTTTTCTCTGAAAAGAAACACCTGCCATAATGTTTTTCCATGTTGTTGTGTCTTCAATACAGCCTAACACCTTATTCGCTTTCTTGACTGCAACTACACACTGAGCAGATGTCTCCACCCAGCTGCCCGCGGTGATGCCTAGATCGTCCCCTGGAAAGGTCACAACTAATTCAGAATCCACCAGAGCATGTATGAGTGGTTTAAAGCCTTTCCAGTGTTCCTTGCCTCGGGTTTGTTTTCCGTCGCCATCCACTCGCCCCTGACTGGCCAAGTTTACCGAGTTAGTTAGCGTACCCTGGCCAGCCCCATCGCTGACAGCCCCAACAGCTTTCTGTGGGCATTGCCTTTTGCCATCCTTTTGCTTCCGCTTCGGGCCTATAAATCACTCTTCTGACCAGTGATGAGCAGGGCATGCTGCTAACTTCTGCTCCACCGGACCTTGTCTGTTCTGTGTCTTGTCTCCTACCTTCTGCGTTCAGTTTCCTTTCTAGCTCAGCACTGAAGTCATTGGATTACAACTGCTTTGTATCGAAGAAGTTGCCTACAGAAAGCTGTTGAAGGATTGTCATAAGCTTCCCTTTTTTCACCGAAACAAATGGCTGCTTCTGTGTCTCTGTCAGAGTATGTACAACCATAACAAAACGATTCAAACCATAAAAACAGGCTGATACAAGGGAACAAATGCACTGACAGAGGTAAAACATACGTCAACCGGACCTCCCAGAGCTCAACCTCCTTGGCCTCAGTGGCGTTATTGCTGTCACTTGAGTCAGTTTTGCTAAAACTTGATCTGAGCTCAGTGGAGCTGCAACAGCCAGAACCAAGTGCAGGCGAAGGAGGTGCAGAGCAAACTCCTTTCACTGGGTTACTCTGCTCCGTTTGGGGCAGAGGTGGAGCAGAGGTATTACTCAGCCTCTGACCAGCAACCAGACAGGCTCAGCCACGCTTAGTCTACTGCAGGATTTACATGGAAACGAGGTGACAGTATTTGAGATGGAGACGAGCGCCGCAATGCTGGGGGCTTGGTCTCTGTGGTTTGTTTCATCTCCTCGTGTTCTCATCTTGTACTTTAAAGACCCTGCAGCTGCAAATAAGGTTTAGTCTGTAAGTGCTGACTGCACTGATACAAGAGAGGCGTCGTGCGGGAAGGCATAAGCCTGTCGGGATGCGTAGCCTTCCACTCGAGCTGCACGGGCTTCATATCAAATGCTGCACGATACGCAACAGCCGCTTTCCACTTCTGATAATGATACGTGGTTGAGAAGGTACCTCGGATTTCCCATCCAAATAAATTGTATCTGTTGGGTGTTCTGTTACAGCAGTTAGTAGTATTCTGTCAAAACCAGTTGTGGCTGTTGGGGGCTTACAAAGCTGGGAAACGGGAGTTGAGGGGGTTCTCTTAGGTTTTTTTGGTGGGGGAGTAGAGCAGAGGCAGCAATAGCTGGTAGTTGTCAGAGTGGAGCACTTCATACCCTCTCCTCTGTCTCCGACAGACTCATCTCTGCTGCTGCTGCTGGCACTGCAGCCCTGTCTTGCCACTGTCAGTCCCTGCTGTGTCACCTACTAACTCCCCCAGTAATCCTCAGGAATGACTAGTCCTCTGACTGTGCACTGTGTCTTTAACCTAGGAATTAGGTAAAAAGGCAAACTGGCCTGGCGAACTGGCATTTCTAGAGAATTGGCTCTGCTCACTTTTCTTCCACAATTCAGAAACCCAACAAAAATTTCTTGCTTTGACCTTTCCTCACCCCGAAGCATTCCCTTCTCCGTTCACCTACACTGTTACCATGCCAAGGATGCCTAGTCAGGTGCCTGAACTACCCACCGCGTACCTCCATGGAGAGCGGCTCTAGCAGCGAGAACTCCCGAGTCTTAATGGTGCTGGGATTCTTCAGCCAGGGCTCCAGCAGCACGAACACGCCTCCACCTCCCGCAGAGCTGCTCAGCATGCAAACGTGAGCTTGCTCCAGCACCGCACGGGAACGTCACGCCACCAGACCTAGCAGGAAGAAGCGAAGAGAAAGCCATCCGGGTGCTTCTCGTAGCACAGAAGAGCAGTGGCGCCTGCCTGGAGCCGCCGGCACGGCAGGAAGGGTTACAGCAAAGCACAGCGTGACCTATTTCCGAGAACCTGTGCGGCCCCCACCGGTAACATGGGAACCTAATGGTGCCTGTATAGTTATAGATGTTGATAGTCATACCTTAAGTTCAAAACCTGCACTATATATATATTCTTTTGTCAGCAGACTTTTTTTTACCCTGGTTTTACCTCTCACGGCTTCTGCGTGACACCTAACTCTGCAACCGCTGTCACACCCCTGCCATTGGACCTTTGTCCCACATCAGAGTAAGGGTATCGTACGCTGTAAAGCACTTTTGAGATGTTTGCTGTGAAGAAAGCCGAAGAAAATAAATTTAACAGCAGCGACTGAATTTATTCCTCCAAGCTTGTCTGGCTGTCGTCGTCTTCACCCCTCTCCTCAGCGACTGAGCAGTGCGACGGGGGTTGTCAGGGCGTTGCTCCAGGCTCGGTGCAGAAGAGGGGCTGGCTCTGGCTGCGACAGCTGCCTCTGATCCCCAGCCTCCCTCGCTGTCCTTCTCCCTCCGGCACAGCCACTTAGCGCCTGCCTTCCCCAGCTTACAGCGGGTGCCCACCCGCGCCGCGCGCGCGGGGACCGGTTTGCGGCACGGAGGTGGCTGGGGAAGAGGTCGCGCTCAGATCCCACGCGGCGGCTTCCACTGGGGGCTGGCGCGTGCCTCGCTTTAGCTGCGCTCCCCTTCTGCCCTGACCCCAGGATTCCCGGCGGCTGCAGGAACTCCGGCGCTCCAAGACCTCTTTAAAGCTTCGCTAAGTGGGTCAGGGAGCGGTTTCTTAGCTGTGCAGTGAGAATAACAGCACTCCCATCCACAGCGGGGAGTGGGAAGGAGAGGGATGAACCACAATAGTCGCAGGACCCTGAGCTCTCTCCCAGCAAGATCCCAGCTATTTAAAAGGCCCCCAGCACAGAGCAGGACATCGGAGGTCGCGCGGAGAATTGCCAGTGGGAGACGGAGTCGATTCGCAGTGCGATTTTAGGCGCCACCAGCAGCGTTATTTCCAGTGTGTGGCCTTACAGCAAGTCAGAGGTGGTTGACAGCCACGACAGCACCCAGCTGTTAAGATGAAGGAAAGGAAAGCAGGCAATATGCCCTAGTCCGCAACTCAGCACAGCAACCTTCCCACAGCCGGAGCGCCTGAGGGGCACAGATTGCGCCTCTGAAGAACCACCAAATCCCTCACATTCCTTGGCATCTTTCAGTCCTTCCTGACAATTCCTTCACGGCATCCTGACAGCATGCTGCGGCGCTCACGGACAAAGCAGCCACGTCACTGAAGCGGGAAGTGGGAAGCCCAGTCTTGCAGTGTCCCGTTTCCCCACCCAGAGACCCCCTGCAGCTCAGTCCCTTGCGCCGTGCCACCCCTCCCCCTCCAGCAAAGGGTTAGCCCTCCCTGGCCTGGAGCGAGATTCACCAGATTGCATAAGGCGTGGATGCTCGGGGCTCCTCCCGGCCTGCCTCTGCAATGGGTACTAGTGCACAGACATAAAACCAGAGTGCTCAGCAGCTGGAAAACACAACATAGCCGCCCCCACCCCTCCCACTCCGCCTCGAAACAGTCACGAGGTGAGTTAAATAGACTCTGAAGACGTTACCTGTTTCCCCAGACAACGCGGCTGGTCCTGCACGAGCCGATGTTGTGGGTTTCTGCTCCAACAGGCTGCAGCACTCCTGGCTGCGCGAATACAGCTCTTCCGGTTTGGCGAGCACCTTTCTGCCCACACCGACGCCGTGCAAACAGTCTGTCCGCTACTGCGGTTGCCTGATGAAGGAATGTCCTTGTTCTGCCTCCGACTCCTGCTGCAGACGCCGATGGGGAGCAGGGGCAGACCAACTTCACCTCTTGTCTACCAGAGCTGGCTCCCGTTTGCTGAACAGCTTCAGCAGCATGGCAGCGCCTCACTTTCACAGGAATAATTTATTGCCCCCCCTGTTAGGAGGAAAATTTACAAGCCAGTTCATTTTGTCCGGTTTCCATTTTTCCCCTCCAATAGAAAATGCCAAGAGAGGAAAAATTCATGTGAACTCCAAGTCCATTACTCAGTGGGAAATGCAACAGAATTCCTACCAACTGGGATTTCCCCGGCAACGCAGAGATAAAAGATGTGATAAGCATCTCACAAAGCATTTAACTGTTATTATACAGTGGTGTCCCTACACAAAGTTATTAGAGGGACGCTTACCGTAACATTTTGGAGACAAAGTATTTTTGGGATGAGCTCTTCCCACATTTTGAGATGCTACTGGTCACCAAAGCAATCCTTCCTATGAGTATTACTGTAAACTTACTTTAATTTCAGGACAGATTTGAACTGAAACTCAAAGCCTTTAATGTTTGCCGTGAGAATGAAAAAATATAAATATGAATTTAAAACTGTACAAATTAAAAGAAAAAAAACCCAACAATTTGCTCAGTGTATTCTGGATCGCTTGATTCTGCTCATTTCTCCCAGTGCTTTTCTCTTCTGGGATAATCCAGTTCCAAGTTCTGCGTTATTGTGAAGGTAAGATTCAGCGTCCGGCAGGCAGTAAGACTCCACTGGGGGAGGTGGATCCTTCAATAGAGGAAGGGGAAAAAAAATGTGGTAGTTTAGCTCAAGAAGCTTCTGAAAAGAAAGAAACTGCTCATTAGTTTTCTAAAAAAATCACAAAACTTGTACGGCCACATTTTGAAAACGTTCTGCCAGCTCCCTGCCCTGCAATAGATCCCACTGCCAGCACTAGAACAAGTCATAGAATCACAGGATGGTTTGGGTTGGAAGGGACCTTGAAGCCCATCCAGTTCCAACCCCCCTGCCATGGGCAGGGACACCTTCCACTAGACCAGGTTGCTCAAAGCCTCATCCAGCCTGGCCTTGAACACTTCCAGGGATGGGGCATCCACAGCTTCTCTGGGCAAAGTCCAGTTAGAGCAGTTAACATTTGAGGCCAGGGATCGAAATACTGAGCACAGGCACTTGTGGCCACAGTTCCTGCCGAAGGAGAGACACAACCAGCAGAGCAGCAGCCCATTTCAGAGGCTGCAGGTGGCCGGGGTTGCTGTGGGGCAGGAGAGGGGCACCCCCAAGACACACCTGGATGAGGTAGTCCGCGATGTACTCCGGTCTCAGGCAGTGCACTCCTTGGGCTGCCGCCTCTGCTACGTTAACCCTGGTGTCATCTGGCTTCAGCTTACTGAAGTCAGCAAAGAGATGAGTCACTTCTTTAAAGAGAGACACAGAATGACCAGGAAACACCTACAGATCAAAACAAGACAGACAAAACCAAGTTTATTGTCCTGTTTCTTCCGCAGGACAAACGCAGTTCATGACACTTCACTCATCAAATCCACTAGCAAACCAACGAGCAATAAAATACTGTTGGCAGCTGCATTCGGTACCGCCGGGAAGGGTGATCCTCCTCATCAGGGCACAGAGACGCTATCCTCAGTCCCCACCAGCACTACAGACTCGTGTGACCTCAGACAGGCTGCTCTGCCTGACAACTTGCAAAATGAAGATGCCATAGCTTTTTCCTCCACCCCCTTTGCCCACGTCTCAGCTATCCCGTGTAAGCGATTTTGTTGGTTAAGACCTTTTACTCACACAGAAAATGCCCAGCACAGAGTTTAACAGAAAGAAAACATAGTAATATATATCCATTTAATGAAAAAAACCCCAAACCAACCAACCAACCTACATACTTTTGCTCCTCCTGACTGAAGAAGACGCCTGAATCCTGCTTCTTTGGTTTGATCAACATTCAGGATCACTTTCCAGCCACTGAAAGCTCCCTAAGATAAAAGACTTGATTTAGTATGTTGATACTAAAAAAAAATTACAAAGACTTCATGGATCTGCAGTTTGCCCCTTGGGGAAATATCCGTCCGATAAAAAGATTTGCTACCACCTCGTTCTGTCTTTAAATGGCAGAAAAATCCCCACAGAACACACAGCTACAGGGCCAACCCCGCAGGCAGGCAGCTTGCTGCTGAGCCCTTTCACCACCAGCAAACCCACCTGTCCAAAGACCCTGGTCAATGAGCATTTTCTGCAGAACACCAGACGCTCATTTACAGAAACCCATTTTTAGAAAAACAGTTACTTGGAAAGGACATTTTCCTCACCCCCATGCACTTTGTTATCTACTCAGCTGCACCTGGGGCCAACTGGTTGCCTCCTCCAAACACTCACTGTGTTTCCCAAGGGGTACAGAGGGTTTGCTTCAAACCTTGCTTTAATAAAGGTTACTGTAGAACACATTCAAGCCAAGGTTTACCCTGACGCGACTGTGACATCAGGACCTTTCAAGGAACACTCGACTGCAACGCCCGATTTGAGAGGGCAGGTGAAAGGCTTGGGCGAGCCCCAGTCCCACTTCTGCCAGAGCTATAAAATGCTGCCAGGGGTGTCCACCCACACGGCACAGCACTGCGGGTGCTGGTGGTGGCTCCCTAGCAAAGCCACGTTAGGTTAGCTCAGCTCCCCATCGGGGCTCAAGTGCAAACATCCTCGTCCTGGCTGAGGGACGTTTTCCTACGTAAGGAGCCATGTTCCTGCTTTGCAGAACAGGAACAATAGTTCAGGAGGAGATTAAGACTTAATATACGAGCACTAGAAGTTTTTTTTAAAAAACAAAATTCCTTAAATAGAATATATGCAGCTAAGCCATTCTGTTCTTAGTAGCAAGGCAGACCACCTTTCCCTGCCAGTTTCTGACTTACTGGGTGACAACTCCTCTCCTGTCCACCCGCACTGTACAACATACATTGCAGGAGTATCTGAATACCTCAACAATACCAGTTTCTTGCCTCCCTTTGTGGATCTTTTTCCTCCATCTCATGGCTGCAAGGGCTAGTTTCTTCTGGTTTACATTGATTCCAGGCAAAACATTAAGTATGGAATTACTTCCCCACTCGTAATCTTCTTCCTAGAACAATCGTAAACTTGAATTACAAAGCAATCTTGCCAACTTCACCGGCAGAAAAGTAAACCCCATCACATCAAGAAGAAAAAACGGAACAACCCCAAAACAAATCCCAGCTCTCTCTAGCTTTATATATTGATTTTATCTGGCCAGAACAGCTCTGTGGAAAATTAAGAGATACGGCTCTTAACCGCATGTTACATATCTAAATCACCTCGTGTTTTTGGTGGGATCAAGCCATGTGCACCGCCAGAACCCTCCTGCAGTTACCTACAGCGGAACCCCGCAGCACAGCAAAGCAACTCACTGTTGCAGGCACCACCAACTCTTCTACAGTGTCTTCCGACACGATTAGAGATGGTTCCAATGCATAAAGACAGGAACCAGTCCAGGGGCGTGATGTTAAAGGAGGCCTGGTCAGTGTAAAAGAAATGCCAGACCCAGGAGAACTGCCAAGGAACGCTTAGGGGAGGCAAGGGCTTGGAAAGAGATGGTGTTCAGAAGTGTTTACATCCTGGTTAGGATTGGATTATTTAAAACTATTGTACGTTCCTTTATTGAAGGATCAAGGTTTAACTCGGGGTGTAACAAGATCCACGTAAATTTAGCTGATACCAGTGAGAATTTACCAAAGTTACTTCAATTTTCAGAAGTAACTATAAAATGTATGGTTATTTGATTTATCCTATACCAGGAGTTAGGCCAGGACTAGTTTTCAGAGAAAAGCTTGCCAAAAAACCCCTGATCCTCTGAACTCCCAAGGCTTGGGCACCCTAAACTGCTAATTGGTCTGGAGAAGGTAAGTCCTTTCCTAGTAGTGCAAAACGAAGAGAAATGTGAAAAGGCACACCACACTTATTTCTCAACAGTAAGGTCACATGCCTGTACAAAGCAGCCAGCTCCTCTGCACGCCTCCAGGTAGGAACGGTGAAGCACCCACTTCCCAGCTGCCATCGAGGCCAAGAATTTTTCGTTTCGAAGAGGATGTCCCACAACAATGTGTGTGCAACTCGGATCAAAGCACTGTTTCTCGAGTACTACTCCACCTTGAATTGAGGAATGAATTTGATTCAAATTATTTAAGGGTCAGGCTGTACCACAGAAAGGATCACCTTGATGTGAGAATTACCTCAATTCAGATAAAAATACACTGAAGTCAAATTTACACTGAAAGTATTATCACTGAAGTGACAGGGGCAGAAGCTGGCAAGGAAGCAGCAGCAGCAGCCAGGGAAGAGTGGCTCTGATAAAAATAAAGTGCCACTGCAGCAGAGACAGGAATGACAGAGACACTGGAGGACAGCAGATCCTGGGCACTCCCAAGAGCGAAAAATGAGGCGGTTGTGGAGCCAGCTAACAGAAAACTGCCCGAAGACAAAACCATTGCTGTCTTATGACAAAGCTGATTGCTCACATCATAATATATTCAAAGAATCGCTCACAAGCACAGAAAGCCATAAATTTAAGACCTCAAGTCTGCCGAGTCGTTAACAGAAGCCCTTTCTTTTCCCCAGTGAGCCGCAGCTGACCAGACACAGATGCATACAATTCTTTGCATTTCACAAATATCTGATACCTAATTCCTCAATCAGATGGCAGTAATCAAATCTTTCTTGAGGATTAAGGGAAGACAGCTGAAATTTACGGGGTTTTTCTGGTTCTTCAGCAGCCTCCTCATCTTCTGCAGCAGCCTGGAAATACAGACAGATTAGGCTGGCAGCTGACTACTTCTCTGCCAAACATGCTGGGTTATTTTTATGTTAAACTTTCTTTTAGCTAGGAAAAGCAGAACCAAACCAGTCAATCACTTGACAAATAGCTTGGATCTTATCAAATCAACTTTAGGCTCCTGCTTAACATCCTCTTGGTTCCCCCTTTCTTCAGGACACAACTGAAGCAACCATAATCTCTTGAAGACACAGAGCTGCGGAAGGTTTGAGTGCCACATGACACACCGCAGGTGAAAGACCAAGCTCCTTTTCCCAGCCCCTTCCAAGTTCGCTGTGTCATAACAGAAATTTAAATAATCCAGGTTTTTGGCAGATTAAAAATTTTCCGTTTGTACCTAAACATAAATTCTAGATACCACCAAGGAACCAAAGGCCTAACCTTTTCTCCAATCACCCTAACATGGCTGGAGGAGCTCCAAGTAATACACATAGTAACTCTCCACTCTAAATCCCACTCAGCATTCCAGCCAAAACTAGTAGGACAAAAAGCTTTACTTGTCTGAACAAACAAGCTTTATTTATTTGAGCAAACATTACTTGTTCAAAATCCTAAAGAAAGGGGGAAAGAGAGAAATAGAACCACACACAAGTGATCCACTTCAAGAATTTGAATGCAGATATACACCAACTTCGAATTTACCAGCAAGTTCAAAACTTCATCTCCCAGAATATAAATCATCATAAACATTTCTTCATATGACAAACCTGTTCTTTGGGCTGGGGTGCCACAGGAGGGTTGGCCAGTGGGAAAGCAATGCTGGGGGCCTGCGGAGTGGGGATCAAGTGATTTTTAATCGGTGTTTCAGGATCTCGACCTCCAGGATTCTTTAGATCTTCGGTCAAATCTCCATCCCCAGCCTCAGGAACAGCTGTGAAAGCAAAGTGTTGTTGCATGACTCGTCTTTGGCTAAATATAATTATGGATAAAGTTAAAAAAGTAGCTTTCTTGCACGGACAACACAACTGCTGCAGCAACACATACAGGTACATTTCACCACTGCATTTCATAAAGATGCTCCTCCTTATACCACAAACCACGAATTGCAGTATTGCAGACTTGCCTATCTAGATAACTTGCTTAAAAAAAAACCCCAAGAAAACCAAAAAATCCCCACCCCACGCCTCAAATGCCCTCATTTCTTTGGCTAAACCACACAGATTCAGTTGAGCCAAAAATGAATTGAACGCATTTAGCTAATTTTCTTCAACCTACTCTAGAGGGTTGGTTTTCAGGAAGACTGTTGCTGCAAGCAGGAACTCTGAGCAGGAAGGAGCTGGGGACAGAGGGAGATTGGGGATAGAGAAATAAAGGATTTTGCTCTCTCTCAGGAGGCAGGAATGGAAAGAAAGCAAAACCAGATGAAAAAAAGTATGTTTTATATGTATCTTAGTCCTAGCAGTAGACTAAACATTTCAAGAACAAGAGGGAAGATCCAGTATCTTCACAGAATCCTGACCTAAGCAGGTCCATAGGCAGCTCTGACACATCTGTTTTCTGGGCTCTGGGTTATCTTCCCCCTGTATCCCCATTCTTCATCTATGAGTATTTATTTCCTCTGCAATTAAAAAGATTTTGCTGCTGGTATTCCCACTTGAATCCCACTACACCTATGTGAATTGTGACCTGGAAACCAGCTGTGTTTCCAAAAAAAAAAAAAAAAATTTAAAAGATTTCCTAGTTGATGCAGACTACTTTTAGACAAGCACTGCCCTGGTATTTGACCACAAATGGCAAATGGATAGGAAAAGATTCTCTTTAAAAAACAGCAACGGAGCTTAAAGAGGTGAAATTGTATTTTTTTGGCATTTAAGGAATGCCAACAATGCTCACTTTTTTTTTTTTTAATGCAGAATTCAAACACTGCTGTATTTTAAAAGCCCCAAGGCCTGTAGTGACAGGACAAGGGGTAACGGGTTTAAATTGAAAGTGGGGAGGTTGAGATTGGATATCAGGAAGAAGTTCTTCCCGGCGAGGGTGGGGAGGCACTGGCACAGGTTGCCCAGAGAAGCTGTGGATGCCCCATCCCTGGAAGTGTTCAAGGCCAGGCTGGATGAGGCTTTGAGCAACCTGGTCTAGTGGAAGGTGTCCCTGCCCATGGCAGGGGGTTGGAACTAGATGGTCTTCAAGGTCCCTTCCAACCCAAACCGTTCTGTGATTCTATGAAATGGATGCTGTAGCAAAGAACAAGGAGGTTGTATTTCTGATTTTACCTATACCAGCAATCTCTGCATCAGCTAAAGATCCTTTGAAGGCAGAGTCATCCGTGTTCTTATTGGCGTTACTCTGACCTTGCTCAGGATACTGGGAAGGACTATTAGGCCACTGAAAGTTGCTGACAAGTCTTGCTCTCTCCTCTCTGGCAGTAGGATCGTCCCAGATGATCTGCTCACTCTGAGATGGCTCTGTGTTCATATCTGCAAGTGCCTGACGGGATTGCCTAAGGAAAAAAGCACAGATACCTTAAATATTCATTTGTTTTGCAAGAAGGCTACCAAATTAGAAGGCAATGTGTTAGCAATGACATCAAGTGCAGCATCTAAGTGACCTCATTATTAGAAAGCATGTCTAGGAAAGGGAAAAATTTCAGTATCAAAGCAACACCATCAGCCTGGCTTTGTGAGATGAAGTGTCAGCATGGCTGAAAAAAAGGCATCCAAAATATCAGTAAGAGATGTTTTTATTATGTGTTATATTGATAAATTATTCCAAAAGTCAGTGTACTCCACTCTTTACTGAACCTATTAATTTGCAAATAAATACCAAGCTAAAGGAATAATTTTGCAAGGTTTCAATTACTTTCTCACTGTAGCTCAGCACTGTTAGGAGTTCAAATCCTGTTCTCTGTTTAGACAGAAAAGAAAAGGAGTGACGTTCACAGAGGCACTTTGCAGGAACACCTACTACTTGTACATGACTTATGTACTGAAATACCGCAGCACTACTTTCTAATGAAGCTGTAGGAACACAAACTACTCTGCAGAGAAAAGAAGTCCATTGGCATAATTAGCAGTCACACTATTCTGTGATTTTTTTGAAAAACAAAAGATACCCAAACCCATAGAAGGTAACATTCTGACTTTATCTAGCATGCCCAGTTAAAGACTCTGAATTGCAGGAGAAGCAACTTAAGCACATCAGTAGAGAAACAAAATACATCTGAAAACCCCGGAGGCCTACTCCCGTTTCAGTGAGTGTCTAAGTACCAGCAGTGAGGACAAAATCAGATACTTTGAAACACAAATCAATACCTTAGAGCTTCCAAGACCCTGCTGCGGCCATTTCGCACAGACCGTGTGCTCTCAGGAGTGGCTGGAGAACCATCAAAACTGTTCCTTGAAAGGGATCCTCTCTGCCCCTGTGGTTTCACCAGCGATGTGGCAGACATGATCTCCTGCAGCTGCCTTTGGAAGTTCTCCCTCATTTCTAGTGCTTGGGTTAAAACTTCACAGAAGAAACAAAACAGTAAGATCAAGACTGTAATATTGTAACAAGTGAAAAGTTACTGAAATTCCTGCCAACTTCCCTTCCCCACTTTGTCCCTTCTGGGACAAAGACAATACATTAAGGAGAGTAAGAGATATCTGGGAAAACAATACCTAGGAACTACACGTGCCTCAAGTCACCTATTCCTACCCATAAGGAGAAACCTCCCTTTGGCTCACTTCTGAATTGGTTCCAAAATCTAACTTACACCCACAGTTCTCCCCTAACACGTTTATTTATGTAACAGAAGAGGCATACTCTGAACCAGTGACGTGTCACCTTAAAGACAAACTTCAGTGTTTCAAAAACAAAGAAAGGGCATTTCAGTAATTTGCAGTGGCTGATCGTGATTTTCTTATGGGCTGTCAGTGTCTTTAAAATAGAGAGCAAACCCTTTTCCTCTCATCCTCAAAGGTAAGGGCTAGCAATACTTGGCTGGTATGTACATATGGTACCTAAAGCTTCCAGATCTTAACAAGGCTTCAACTGATAGTTAATTGAACAGTTCCACAACTGTCTCAAAAACAGTGATTTACATTTACCTCCTTTGGATTCACTTGTTACAATTTGACCTTCCCTTGCAGTGTCCATTTCCTTTATCTGGTCAGTAGTTACATCATCTTCATCCACTGGAATAATCTAAAAACAATGAAGACAAGTAGGATTCTCAAACGCCAAATTTTTTTGCTTTTTACCCATGTTACACAACTCCTAGAAATTCTGAAGATTAATAATCCTGCCTTAGAGTAAATCCAACCTTTCTGCTACCGCAACGACAGTAAACCAGTGAGCAGCAGCACCAGTGACAACACCTATTCTCCAGTCTGAGCGTCTACTAAGGCGAGTTCACACCCTGGATCTCTTTATCTTCACGAGAAGGCAAAGCCCTACGTAATTTCAGATTTGGAAAGCACTTCTAATCCTGAAATGCCTGTTTCCCTCCATCGCCCTAGAAATGGAATATTACAAGTGCAGAAAAACCTTAAGGACATATCTACTATTAATGACTAGCTAAACCTGATTCAGGACACAAGGACCAATGTTTGTTGTTAATGTAGCAATTAAGTGAACTGCATCCGAACTGCTTCACAGAACATGAATTCCTATCACACACTATACCTCGTCTTCCTCTGCTAGTTTTCCAGTTGATGGAAGTTTACTGGAAGAGGAGAGACTGAAATCTTGCACTGCACTGATGTCCAGGCTCATTTTGGGATTGTAAGTGTGAGGAAAGAGAGATTCAGGAAGCCGTCTATATTCCTGGGCACTCTGTAAAAACACCAGTTAACACAAGATAGATGAGAAACTGTTTGAGATAAAAGAAATTTCATCTAAACATAGGAAAAATGTAATAACAACACCACCAAAAGAAGTATTTTACACACGAGAAAAATGCGGCTCTCGTTTGAGAAATGTGTAGTACAAATGTTCCGTGGAAGACAGTTAATTTTCTCCTCATGGAGAACAGGGTGAAAGTACGTTAGTGAAAACTGATCCCTCAATTCATAAATAAAAAGGAGGATGTAGAACATCAGTTCCTATACATGTTCAGTATTAAAACAAAAAGAAAATCCACTGCCATATAACTGGTTTTAAGCCTCCATCTCCCTTCATTTTTAATAAAGGAACAAATCAAGCTCCATACCTCCAAAAGCCAGTGTTCTGAAACAATATGTACACCCCGTTCTCTAACGGATTTGTACTCCTTATTGTTGTCATTTTGTCCTCCCTTGTAGATGAAGTGTGTTACTGTTTCATCAAAGCACCATCTAGAATAGAAAACAAAACACAACTTGAAAATATAATTTCTATCAAAAAGTATCAGAAATCCAGCTCAGAAATTGTCCTATCCCTTGTTCATGTTAAAATACTGTTTTGCCTATTTTGTTATGCCTAAATAAGCAATTATTTCATTCAATAAACCAAACAGCGTTCAGTTTCAGGCCAGAAAAAAAACCTCCTGAGTCTTTTGAAAGCATTTCTGAAGTAAACAAAAGTAAATCTAATAAGCACAGCGAGGAGGAGGGGGTTTGATTTAGGTTTTTTGGTTTTATTTAAGTGGAGTTCCACATCAGTTTCTGAAGAGTATGCGTGACCCAGGATGAGAGCGCTTTTTCTTTCACTGACATACTGAGCTGCAATGGAATAATGATCCTCAAAGCTCAAAATACAGAAAATGCCAAATTCTAACATTTAAACCAATAAACACTAATATTTGCTATCTAATGCAAGCATCTTCTTCATTGCTAAGCTACTAGCAAACCCAATGGCAACTTCCTTATCCACACTGTGAATGCTAACACTTACTAGAGGAGTCCGCAGCAAGATATATAAATCAGATCTAGAGAGAACAGAATTCTGTCTTTAATCACAAACATTAGTTGGTCATTTCTTTTCAGGACAATCTATTTTTTCCCTAGGCTTTTCTAAGCTCACTATCTTAGCCATGCTTACAATCTGTAAAATAACTGGTTTTGAGCCAGGGAGAAACACACAAATTCCAATCACATTCAAAATCTAAAATATAAGGCAAATTTTAAAACTACCCAAAAGCCAAACATGTTTCATAGTGTCCTTCAAAAATAAGAGAAGGCAAAACAAAAAATCTGCAATTCGGGAAGACCTTGGGATAACCAGCCTTTCTAGAGAGACTCATGAAGAACACAGAGATCGGGGACGTGGCAAGAAAAGACGGCCTTATTTTGCAAGAGAAATTGTTTAAGGTAGTGAAATTTAATGTTTAGCTATAGCAAAGCATCACGTAGATAACATGCATGTGAGAATGCAAAGGCTCCTATTTCTTAGAGGCTGTTAGCACCAGCACATACCTGTAGTCTGCCCCCAGAGAAGCTGCTACGGCATTCAGCTCGCTTTGCTTCTTGCAAAGTTTTTTACTGACATATATAACGACATCGGCTAGAGGCTTGCGCTCTTCTTCCTGTGCCAGCAGCAGGGATAAAAACAGGAGAGTCATGTTTGGAAGGTTTCTGCATCAGTAACAAAAGTACTTTATTTAGTGTAGCAAGTAGTAAAATATGCAGGAAGAACAAAACTAGAATAAACTGAAGATTTTCCCTATTTCTGCTGCTCCCAAACTTCATGGTCAAAACCCAGAACTACTATCATGCCAGGCACTAGGAATTCAAAGACACTCTTAGCCAAACCTCACAGAACATATTCTGCTTCTTTCACCACAGACTCAGTACTTCCTAACACTGAGATTAGGGAGTTCTCAAAAACCTGATGCCACAGAAGCATATCACTGTACTGTAGTGGGGGGGGGAAAAAAAAAAAAAAAAAAGAGGAATAAGGAACTACAAAATAAGAAGTGACAGCCTCCCATTGCTGAAGACCACCCCTCCACTACAGCAATCAGTGTATTAACACGACAAGCCATACATAAACGCTTCCTTTCCTCCTCCATCTTTTCTTGGTTTCTCTCACTAGGGTAGATTAGACCCAAGAGTCAAGGTGACTACAAGAAAAGATAACGTAACGTGTCGGGGTAAGGGGGTAAGCAACTGATCACATCTTGTGCCTCCTAGTAAGCAGAAGAGCAGGACCTTACAGAGAAAGACAGGAAAAGAAGACACAGTCATAGGGATTTCTACTCATATAAGATTCCAAAGCACAATTCAGGAATTCCTGTGTAACTTAAATCACAAATGATGCAGCATTTTCTCCATTAAGCCTCAGCTCCAGAAACTCAAAACCAAAACCGCCTACCGTTTCTGGTTGTGCAGTGGTCAGCTGAGGGCTGGCTGTAAGAGCTGCTGTATGCCTTGTGCTGTTTGCCAGCGCCAATTTCAAGTTCCTGCCGATGACTTCAGAGAGAGGGGTGCTCAGTTTCCTCGTTTTTTGATCAGGACCTCCTGGAGTTTCCAAAGCTGCCAGAGCATCCTACCAAAAGAGAATCAACTGACTGAATTCCATGAATGCATTATGAAATTCAAGTGCAAGTTTCACAAATGCAGCCTCTAGTAAGATTTCATACTCCTAAACCAGGATGGTGTGGCTCAGTAGCAGCTAGCAAGTGCAACTGTAGCACCACTGCACAAAAGCAGAACGTGACAATCCCAATCTTAGAGTCTGCATAAGCAAAACAGGAAGACAACAGATTAATAATCTCTTTTCACTGCCATCAGAGGAAAAGCCAGTGGCCAAAGCCAGGTATTACAAACCTCAACTGATTATTTTACTAATAACTTCCCCCACAAGAGTTGCATGTAAGTTTGTGATTCTACCTGCACCTTTTATACACCAGGTTCCCTACTGCCATTCTTTTAAAATGGGAAATTTTGGTCTAGAGTATCTTGCTTTTAGAAATCATCAGAGTAGTCAACTACTAGATTTCAAAAGGCAGAGTACCAACTGAATCACAGACTGACCCACTCGCAGAATGGTTTGGGTTGGAAGGGACCTTACACACCATCCAGTTCCAACCCCGCTGCCATGGGCAGGGACACCTTCCACTAGACCAGGTTGCTCCAAGCCTCATCCAGCCTGGCCTTGAACACTTCCAGGGATGGGGCATCCACAGCTTCTCTGGGCCACCTGTCCCAGCACCTCACCATACTACTGTGAAGGATTTTTTCCTTATATCCAATCTAAATCTACCCTCTTTCAGTTTAAACCCATTACCCCTCCTTGTCCTATCACTACAAGCACTTGTAGCTTTCCTGTAGGCCCCTGGTAAGTACTGCAAGGTCTGTAAAGTCTCCCCAAAGCTTCCTCTTCATGAAGTAAAACTAACTAAATAGAACACTGAATTCTTCTGGGTTTGTAATATGGTTTGTTCTAATGAAGGCAGAGGAGTTTAAAAAACCCCAAACAACAAAACAGCCAATCCACAAACCACCTCCCAGAAAGCCAAACAACTTGACAGAAATTCAATGCATTCATCTTTCAGTTAAAGCCTCAAAAATGAAAAAATCTGAAGCCTTCCAAAGCACACCTGAGTCATCCAAGAGCTATTCCAGCACAGACAGTCCTTAAGTGTCGGGAGCTTCTTTATTCTGTTTTAAGACTAGTAGTTCTTCTAGCTTTTTGTGGACTTCAGAATGAGCCAATGAACCCAAAACCCCAAGGTATTTTTCAATTTGCAGTAACAGTTTTGTAATTGCTATAAAGCCATTACATTAAAACATGTCATTAAAGTAGCATTTCATCACAAAACAAGCAAACACTTGTTTCCACATAACCGGAGCAATTATAAGCCTTCTTGTTACATTTCTCCGTCTCTACATCTACAGAACACAGATTGTGTACCGTGTGAGGTGTAGAACACAAGCACATGATGCAATAAGCACAAAGGAACTTTGTTAAGCACATTATAGCACTTACTAGTCAATAAATTGAGCCCACAGGCAATTAACTAAATATATATATATAAATCAACAGAGCCAGTTTTCCTGGCTTTATTCAAAATGGAAAGTCTGTATGTTAACAGCATAAGAAGAAGTAAGCACAAGTTTCTGTGCTGCTTTTAAGTTTATACGCATCTTTAACCCTACAGGCTCTACAGACTTAAAAATTTGCAAAGATGATCACCTTTACATCAAAAGAGGGCTTGAATAACTTGTCTTTGGAAAGAAACTTCGATGGTGTATCAAGATGTAAAGATGGTTCTTTCTGTGGCAGTCCCCCTTGTGCAAGAGGGGTTGTCTTCCCAACGTGATGAGAGATTACAGCTTGGAAAGCTTTACTCTGGAACCTGTTGATATCAAGAGGGGTCACAGCTGGTTTTTTTCCAGCTTCAAGGAGATAAGCAGGTTGGTCTGAATCAGAAGATTTAACAGTTGTCGGTGTCTTGCTAAGCTGAGTAATGGACCTCTCCTTATCTTTAAAAGAAACAAAGAAAAACAAAAGCAAGCAGTCTGATTTTCTTTTGAACACAGGATCTCGCATACCCTTTTAAACAACAGCTTAAAGTTCATCTGATCTTCCTTTCCCTAAAGAAATAATTCACATCCCCTGCCAATAAATGCTCTAAACTGAAAATTACATTTTAAAAGACAGCATCTTAAGTAACTACTTAGTTTGAATTACACCGGTACTGAGCTTGACCCTAAATGTCTGAAAAAGAGCGAGCAACCCCTGGGTCCACTCACACTGTTTGCGTTCCACACAAACCTGTACAAGCTCACGTGTGTCATACGGCAATTATCAAAACACAAATCCAAGAAAAAGATGTAATACACAACAAATCCTCCCCTTAAAACATTCAAGGTAACTCCTCCTCCCTGGCCCCTTACTTCCCATGCAATGTAAAATTTCTTCCATATTCATGGCTCTGAACCACACCTCTTTAGGTCACTACACACACTTCCAGTCCCTTATGCCTTTGGATTAACAGGACCAAGATTTAGCCAGGAATAAGCCTTTAAAACTTATCCAACATAAACACTTCTAGACAAGCATGACTCATCATCATTCCAGCTCAAAAAGATTAATACAAGAATTGCTTTTACATTTTATTGCTCATTTCCCTCCCCCCTCCCCCTTTTTTTATCCTTGAAAATGTAACATACAGATAAGACGAGCCTATGCCAACAACACACCTTTTAACCTCTGACGTGGCGACCCACGTAATTAATTCACAAGGGCACTGGTAAAACAGGTCTGCTAACATTCAGTTTTAAATCACTGCAGTCTGCATCTTAGCATGGAATAAATATTGCCGAATAGAAGGCAGGAAATAACGGGAAAAGGAGCAGAAGCATCAAACGTAGGCAGGAAGGACTGAACAGAGGGGCACCATGTCACTGCAGATGAAAAAGTAGGAAGCTCTATGCCGGATCAACAATTCCCACGCAACCTGCAGAGCAGCATAAGTGCAAAAAGGGCAAAGCCGAGACACTGAGCTTGATTCCCAACCGACTGATAACCACAGAGTCCGCTGGCTCCAAGAGACTTGCGGCAATCACACAGTAATACTTCTATAATCATGACCCAACAGTGTAGAAAGAATATATGTGGAAAAAAATACTCGGAAAAATATCCTATAGCTCTAATAGTTCAAAAGCGTTAGGAAAAAAATTTCATCATACTTGCCTTCTTTAATAATGAAAGAACAGTACAATGACACAATCATATTCCCTAAACTGCTAGTAACCAACCTTCAGACTGTGCATTTTCAACCAAGAACTTGCTTTCCTCTGCTCTCTTTCCTGTCCTTGCAGACTGCAAAAGCCAGGCTACAGTGACTGCCGGCAAATTCCACTTCTTCGCAGCTTCATACTTGGAACCATCCGGTTCTCTTGCCACAAGATGGGTACTGGCAAACATTCCTTTTTTTGCATTGGCTTTCCGCACAAAGAATTCTTGGACTCTAAATTGAGATTAATAAAACATTCATTTAGTCAAACAAAGTGAATCGAGGGCATATCTATACTACTATAAAATGCATACAAGCAACGGAACCAGCAGAACTTATCCAAAACCATCCACTTTGCGCTTTCCAGTCTCTCCTACAAGCAAAAAGTTTAACAGTAATGTTTTGTTCTATCAGTATTGAAAATATAACATTTCTCACACTCCACAAGTCCTCACATATCCCATTTCCAAATCACACGCTCAGCCTAACATTCTTCTGCAAGATTAATGGGACAGACTGTAATCCTTCCTGAAGCCAACAGGCATCACTTCCAAGTGAACCATAGATTTATTTATATTGTTTTTTCCCTTATCATCAAGAACCATAGATTTATTTATATTGTTTCTTCCCTTATCATCAAGGACCCAATCTTCCAAGAAGACAGCAGGACTGAGAACTCACCGGCAAAGAATTCAGTTCAAACAGAGTACAACTCAGACCAAACCATACCCTAAGCGATACAATTTTGCCACTTCATGACTAAACATGCTTTTCTTAATGTTTTTTCAAAGATTCTGATGATTGGGAGCAAACAATTCACGAGCTCCTAAGGCACAGTGCACTACCACCATGTGGTGAGGCTGAACCAAACAGTACTGAAGAGCAGCAACAGTCTGCTCCTGGACAACTGGAGAGCAACTCAGAAGGTCCAACTTCTGAAAAACTGACTTTGTTTGCCCTGTTCTAGAGCAGAGCAAAAAGTTACTGAGACTCAGTCACTGGGAAATCTGAGACTGAGCATATTCTGGCAGAAATAAGGTTGTGTGAATACTGACTAAGTTTCTCTAAAGGAGAGGAAAAATAACATAACTATACAATAACATCTCATTCAACACTAGTTTTTGTAAATTAATAGAATCTGAAAGAGCTTTAACTCTATTATTTGTTACTCCTATAAAAGAAATGAAATGCATAGTGGATTTCATCACACTGGCTCTGTAAGAACAAGAAGAAACAGCAACAGGGGACATACCTGGCTCCTAGCAATCCTGCCAGATAAACCAGGGACTCTCTCTCTGCACCAGTGAACTGGCTAAAAGAGAGAACACAATCCTCCAGAGGGGCAACTCCTTCCATTACTGGGACTGGCGTAAAAAGTGGATTGGACTGGGGGTCTAAAATGAGCTGCTGTTCCACACATGTTATCTTAAAGAAGGTGAAAGAGAGAAAAATGCAGATCAATCCAAACAGCGATAACACCGACAATATTTCAGCCGCTGCACGACAGCATTTGTGGACCCCATGACAAGCAGTCCTCCTTCCATCATTACAGATGAGACACATTATTTCCAACCAAGTCAGACAAATTCTTTTCTAGGTCATTTTAATCCTGTCAGGTTTGACATACTGAGGCATTATTCAGAACTTTTCAGTTCCTACTTTCCCAACCCTGGAGGCTCCCTTAAAGTAGTTCAAGGCACGATCTGAGGGTCTGCATAGACTCACTTCACAGGAAGTTACCTAGTACTGGAAAATATTAACAGCAGTTCAACTACATCATGTGCCCACTCTTGGCAAATATGGTTAATAGTTTATGACTTTGAGCTGTAAAACTGACTTGCTTATCTGCCACAAGTTAAAAAGCTGTAAAAAGCATAAGACAAGAAAAAGCAAGCACAAAAATATCAAATAAAATAATTATTAGTCAACTTGCTCCTTCTACAGTTTGTTATTCAGAGAGAATGCTGTCAGAGTCTCATGTAAGAGCCCTGTGAATCGTGACAACAAAGTCCTACTTAACAAGTCTGTAGAAAATGAAGTGAAGCAGATACAAGATACCTTACAGATGCAGAGGCTTTAAAGAATGGTTTCATTAAGCACATCTCAAACAAAATGAGGCTAATCTCGCAGCATCTTACATTTAAGTCACCGACAACTCTGCATTCTGACAAGACATATTTCTAATACAGCTACACTTCCCGTTCTGTGAATAAAGAGCTAAGTCCCTTACCAGCCACGTATTTGTGACAACATCACCAACAGTCAGCTTCACCGTGCACCCCAACAAAGGTACCACAGCATAGTCTGCAACGGTTCTGCTTTGCAGCGGCAGAATTTTCCCCGCATTCTCCTTTATAATATCTGCAATGCAGGACTCGTCCTCTTCACCAAACCCCAAAAGAAGAAATCTCTTTCTGACAAATAAGCCCCCGTCAGCCAGCGCAGAAGACTCTCCCAAAGAGCCATTACAAATGGAAGACTGATTCTCTTCTTGAACTGTCAAGTGAGTAACATCACTGAAGGTTCCGGGTGTTAGTTTTTCTGCTTCATCTGAAAGGAAAAAAAAAAAAAAAGTAACCAGCCACAGTAATTGCTTGACAAGAACAAAGACATCCCAAAATAGTTACATGAAGAAATTACAGTATTCTGCTGTTTTCAGCCAGGTTTTAGTTAAAAAACACTCTTTACAGGCCTGTTTAAATTTGATTTCTAAAAGACAATATAGAAGTTAATCTACTAGACGTGGCTAGCTTTTTAATAAGCAAATGCAAATCACAAGCAGCTAACTGTCTAGGGTAGGCTGAGCCTAGAACGTACCTAAGGCAGAATCGTTATTCACATACTGAGAGAGGAAGTCATCTTCAGCAGCTTTCTGATGCTTCGTAACGTTCACAGCTTCTTTGTTCTTCAAGAGATTGTTATTTTTTGGAAGAACTGACTTCATTCCAGGTTGATCCAAAACTGGGTTCTCTAACAGCTGGTAGTTTACAGGGACGTACTGCTCCACTGGATGCAGATAACCTTTACTAAATGATTCCAGCAACCATTTTGCTGTCACTACATGAGGCCTGTAAAATAAAGTGTTATCCAAAGAAGTTACAGCAGGTTTCACAACTCCTTTCCCACTCTGCAAATACTAGTATATGCACACACCTGAAATTTGTAACTCAAGATTTTTTAATTTTTTCAGTCTGAGGACAGAGAATTTCATACTTATTTCCTACAATGTAAACTGTATCTGCCGCTTCCGGGTTGCCAAATCCTTCCTCCTCAATATATTAACGAATACACATTAACACCTCTTTTCACCAATACTTGATTTCCTTTTCACTGAGGTGACTCGTGGCTACCCAAAGAATTACTGCATTCAAGAGTACAGGAGGATGTACTTATGAATACTAGCTGCAAGTCTTCTCATTTAAGTCAAGAATTATTTAGAATTTTCAAATCAATACATGTTTCCTGTTTACAGGGTGGTGGGAGGAAAAAAAAAAACCACCAAGGTGTAAGTAGAACTTAAACAATATAGTTATCATAACCTGTGAGCTGTCCTGTCCATAAAGTGTTTCAGCTCATCATTACTTTCCCCTAAAATGATATGGGTAACATCTTCATTAAGCTGATTGAATCGAAAACCACCACCACAATTAATTAGCCTTCTCATCTTGTCCAACTTCCTGCCACTGAAGCCACACAGATAGATCTACAAAAAGAACAGAGCAACAAAAAAGGCTTTTTAAAACAGAGAAAAAGTAAGAAAAGGAGAAAAAGCAAAGTAGGATACTTTGGTGTAATTTGTTCTGACTACTGTAGAACAGAGAAACTAGTGGTGCAGCTTCCGAGAAGCAGCAAAAAAGTTCAGCATTTAGAATTGGATTAATTTATATTTGCAAATTAATCTATCAAAATTTCACTAATTTACTAACTATACTTTACTATTTACTAATGTAAGGAACCTCCAGCCAAAGTTGTACAACCGGAAAAAAAAAAAACCCACCCAAAACCAGACACCAATTCTAGAATCTATTCACTGTAGTGTTTAAATATGTGTCTATAAATACCTAATGTAATATTTACACTAAGTATTTGACACAAGTACACGCACACTGCTATGTAGACACACAGGCAAGCTACAGCATGCGAATACAGAATAAATGTGGCATTTGCTACTGACCGTGGAAACAACAATTTACCCAAGCAGCAATTACCAGTGCTGCAACCTAGTTCCTTTCACAGGGCTGAGACTGAATATTTCAAATACGTATGGTTAAACATACTCGACAACCATCTAACAAATCTTCAGGGGCTTGAAAAGAACTTATATCCAAGTTTTCCAGCTCATCAGGAAGAGGATCCAGCCTGCTGCTCATAGCAGAACTACATGCCGTTTCATTAACACCACTCAAATTGACATTGGAAATGCGGCTGACGTCCGAAAAGTTGTGATCTTTAAACAAAATTAAAATTTAAAAAGATGCGTTAGTTTTGGCTTCTCTCTCTCCGCTGCTTCACGAAACAGAACACAAAACTGTGATGTAAGATTTTTATTTTGTGCTAGAAGGAAACACGAGGCCTGAAGAATAAAATTAAGAGGTAAGTACAACCTCGGTTAAAGGCCTAACTTGAATGCCCAGTGCCCTGCTGGCAGTACTAACTCAGTGCCGTCAGTTCAGTCAGTTCCTGAAGCAGTGGTCAGCACCAGCTGCCTGGAAAGACACATTTAAAGCTGACTGTGTCTTTCGTGGTATGCCTGTTTACAGAACTCTTAACTTTCCGTCTGTTAATAGCATGGAATGAGTGAAAACAGGTATGTGCAGAAAAAAATTAGAAAAAAACCCTCCAATTTTAACATAATCAGCGTTTGTTTTCCCCCTGAGACCGCTGTAAAGTTAAATTCACAACAGCCACTTGTTTTGAACTGCATATGCATGAACAGTCATGCTATTTTAGGCCTTAGAGAGACGCACTGCTGATTCTTAAGACGACAATCATAATCCTAATTCAAGTCTACATTTTAAACGATTATTCACATGTTTTAAACCTACACATGTTGGAATATCCAATGTGTATAAAAAGTAATCTACTGTGCTTTACGCATAAGCGGAATCCGAACCCCAACTGTCAAAACAGCATCGTGAAAGCAAGCAGCACCCTGCTACCTGAAACAGTTCCACCTCCTTCCTACAAATGTTTCCTACCTTACTTTAACAGGTTTTAAAAGGTCTTACTTACAATCGGGCTTGCTGGCATGATTTGTAGGTGTTGATGTACTGGGTGTACTACTCAGTTTTGATCCAGCCTCTATTTTATATATCGTCTCATCCTGACAGAAGCCTTTCTCAATGCTGTCAGAAAACCACTGCACAGACACACAGTGCACATTCCATTTTTTGGCACATTCGTACTTCTGACCTTTGAAATATAATCAAAATAGAAAGCACAAGTTACTGAGAGACTAACGCTTCAAACAGCGATCAGTGAAAGAGGACTGAACATTAAGAAAATGTAAAAATCCAAACAGTTGATTTCAACATGCAAGCTGTGTTGTTCTGGGCTCTTCTGTTTATCTGCTTATTTATTCTCTAAATACAGTTAGAGCAAAAAAAACTCAGAACACACAGAAAAAAAGAAAGTTAAAAAAATCCAAGGATATTTCCCCACAGGGAAAGGGAAGGAAATTGAAGCGGGGGGAGAAAACCCCTCCCATTCTTTTCACAATAAAACCACAATCATCTTCCCAAGAGGAAAGACAGGGAGCTTTCATTTCATCTTAGCAGGGATGTCAGAAGGCACAAAGAATACATCAGTTAAAAAAAAGCATTGGTCCACAATCCAATTTCAACCAGCATATAAATTAAATCCTATCCACCTCTCTGCAGAATATCTTAGTTTTTATTTGTTCTTCCAGCCCCTCTAGGACTCTCCCTTTCTGCTCCCTTAAATACCACCTGGGTCTTTCTTTTTCCTGTTTTGTTCTCTTTCTCACGCCTTTAGAGCAAAGTGAGGGTGCCCTGTGTTACTCTTCCCATCAACCACGATTCCCTGAAGAGAAGTAGTAAGAGCAGCACTGAAGCAGACGCAGAGACAGTTCAAACTCGTACGCTTATGCACAATTTAAACTCCCTCAACTCAAGAAGTAAAAGTAACATTTACTCCAAGTTCTACCTTTTGGCTCTTGAACTATGAGGTGAGTACATTCATTCATCTTCAGCTGCCCCGTATACTGCCCGCCGTGTTCAGCAGTGAGGCGCTGAACTTCTTTCCTGTCTAAACTGCTTAAGCCAGTTACGCAAATTGTACAGCCAAGGAACACGGGACAAGCGTAGTCTTCCACGTTAACATCAGTGTATCTCATTATGCTAAAGGAAGGAGAGAAAAAAGAAAGAAAATATTTTTTCTCCCAAGTAAAATCAACCAGAAAGTAGTCTGCATCATTACCAGTCCCCAGAACAAAACCAGTTTTCATTTATTTTTTATACCTTTGCTGAGACTTGTCCCACAGTGTTGTAACCCAAGAGGGTAGCAAAATAGGTTTTTTCAGCGAAGCCGCTACCAAGTATTTCTTGCTGCCAACTTCTCCAGCTATAAGATGAGTTACTGACACATTGAGGTCCCTGTACACACGTCCACCCATCATCTGCACATATTTGTGAACTTCTTCCTGGGCAGGGAAAAAAAATAATTACCGGAAAGTATCCAGAAGAGAATAAAGAACCTACGTTACACTCACATTCACCTAAAAAAAATACATCATGGATTTCAACTGCCCATGGTTTCTCCTAAAAAACTGTTCAAAAATACAAAATGGATATATATGGAAGCCATAAAAAAAACATCAAATACAATTTCCATTTTATTTACATTTATGATAAGCTGACCATAATATATACCCTAAATAAAAATACCACAGTCAATCTATGTAAGTAAAATTTTATGGACGGCTGATATTTTAGCTAATTTACTTTCAAAGTTTACTTTTCCTTTATTCCAGTATCTCTTTCTCATTTATACTATTTCAACCATAGCTGACTGAATATTAAGTCTTTACCGTGTAGTTGTGAATAACCAGAAATAAAGCATGTTGTCTGCAGCATTACAGCTGCAGACAAAACAGCCAGTCATTTAGTAGTCAGCTAATAAATATCCCAAAAACATGCATTCACTCCCATACTAATACAGGTGAAATCTTATGTAAGCATATACATTGCGCTGGCAGCCCAGAAGGCCAACCGTATCCTGGGCTGTATCCAGAGAAGTGTCGCCAGCAGGTCGAGGGAGGGGATTCTCCCCCTCTACTCTGCTCTGCTGAGACCCCACCTGGAGTGCTGCGTCCAGCTGTGGAGCCCTCAATATCAGAAGGATATTGACCACTTGGAGCGAGTCCAGAGGAGGCCACGAAGATGCTCAGAGGGCTGGAGCACCTCTCCTATGACAAAAGGCTGCGAGAACTGGGCTTGTTCAGCCTGGAGAAGAGGAGGCTCCGAGGAGACCTCATTGCAGCTTTCCAGTATCTGAAGGGGGCCTACAAGGGTGCTGGGAGAGGACTTTTTACAAGAGCTTGTAGTGATAGGACAAGGGGTAACAGGTACAAATTGAAAACCGGGAGGTTTAGATTAGATATCAGGAAGAAGTTCTTCCCGGAGAGGGTGGTGAGGCACTGGAACAGGTTGCCCAGAGAAGCTGTGGATGCGCCATCCCTGGATGTCTTCAAGGCCAGGCTGGATGTAGCTTTGAGCAACCTGGTCTAGTGCAAGGTGTCCCTGCCCATGGCAGGGGGGTTGGAACTAGATGATCTTTAAGGTCCCTTCCAACCCAAACCATTCTATGATTCTATGATTCTATGTATAATCACATAATATATACAGTTGCATGCACAGATACATCGTTACACACACATTTATATACTATGCATAAGATCCCTCTTTCTCCGTACAACCCTCTACCTAAACTGTAGCCTACAAACTACAGAAATACTAGATAAATCTAAACACAGGCACAGTTAGACTTCATATATGGTACGACTGCTGCCTTTGTAATGAGCCATCTGAAGCAAATATCAACAATCATCAGCTAACCAATCCATTAAGTACAATGCATTACCCTGACATCTTTCTCAAGGCTGGTGCAGGATACCGTTACATCAGCCATGGTCATATTGTACACAGGATACTCAGCTCTTGGGACACATCGCTGGGACTGCATGCAGTACAGGACTACCTGTGGTCCAACAATTCTACAGCCAAGCTGCAATTAAATAACAGGAGAAAAAAACCAAACACACAGACAGAAAATTAGCAGAAGGTACATCGGTATAAGGCAGGCTCTCCTTGTCCCTGAATCCTGAAGAAGGCAAGGCCCTTGGTCTGTCCCCCTCCTCCTCCTCCAGCATCTCCAGGTACTTGACAGTTTTATTTTCAGCTGTGGATTTTCAGTATAATCCTTGTAGGTTTTCTGGTCTCAGTAAAAGCAGCAGATGTTATAGCTAACATGCCACAGAATTCCAGCTGGCCTATCTTTGTCTGCTGGACAATTCCTTGCAGGCCAAACAAAATCACGTTATTCTGGAGGTAAAAAAAGGTGTGAGAGCCAGCTTAGCGACTCCAGCGGAATCGGAACTGATCTATGTGTTTTCCCACATGCCTCAAAATAATCCTTATGTTTTGCTAATCACCATCTTTCCTAAATATAGGATGCAGTGAAGTTGTAAAGATTTTATTGTGAATATTTCATACTGCTATATTCAGTACAAAAAGAGAGAAGAGAGAGATTCTAAGCACGGACACGAGTGCTTCCAGAAAAGAAAGAATATATCTAGAAGTAAGTTGATGGGTAGCATACCTTTTTGAGATGGTTGAAAACAACGCCTCCAAAAGGATCACAAATGTAAAGTGATTTATCATTTTCTTTTATACTGAGCGCTGCTTCTTCTTCAAGAATCTGCAGATGCTCTTCTGACTGAAATTCTTTCATAGACTGGGAAAACAGTGCATACAACGACATCTATTTAATGAATAAATCACAAACAGCCAATCCTGTGGAAACTACACAAGGACATCTACTTGAAACAGCTCACAACAAAGCTACCATGCAAGAGTACATTAGCAGAAGGGCTAAAATACCTCATGGGTGCACCCCTCACTCCCCCAGGTCTTTACAAGGCAGACATAAAACCTTCACCATGCAGACTTTCAGGACCTGATCCTGGCACACAGTGCCTGATCCTGCCACAGTGCCTTTCACTCCCACTAACCTCTCAAGGTGGAAACCAATCCACAGTGTCCTTCCTAAGTCTGCCTAGTGCTTAGACGAGTGACTACCACCCAGAACTTCCACGCTACATGTCACATCACTAAACGTCAACATGTTTTGTAACTGCAATTGTTTCTTAATAAGCAATTTCAACAGAATGTTCTTGTTCAACAAACTTTATTAAACACTGAACAATTCTATTACAGAAATAGCTTTATTTCCAGATGTACACATATAAGTAACACCTAAGGTAACCCCGGAAATCGTTTTAATTAGATAATTCATCAAGCTCACTGGAAAAGGTGATCAAACCTGCTTACCTCAAGAGCTTTCAAAAAATGCTCCGAGCTCCCAGACGACTTGATGAATTTCACAAAAAACGGCTCCTTACTACCTTTCATCCTTTAACTGAGAAGCGAAACCCAGTAAGCGTGCTGACATGTTCGGCGTAGCCCGGAACCCCGCAGCGACGGGGGACACCGCCCACTTCCAGGAGCTGCGGAACCCCTCTCGCCCCTGTCCCCACCTGCCCACGGGCCTACCCCACGCCGCCCAGCCTCGGCGCCGATTTCCCAGGGAGAGAGCCGGGCGAGGAGCCGGACCCACCGGGAGGCCCCTCCTCCCGCTGAGCCCACCTCAGGGCTTCCGC
>NW_010261837.1:0-213 GCF_000690775.1 Eurypyga helias
TGATTCTATGATGGGGGGGTGAGAGGGGGTCCCCGTGCCTTGCCGACACCCCCAAACATCCCTCCGCAGTGCTTCAGGTGCGCTGCCGACCCGCGGCCGGCGCTGGAGCTGGATTTACGGGGTTGCGGCGTCGCCTACAAGGCCAAGCGTGGCAAGAGGATGCCCCACGCCTTGAAGGTGACGGGGACGGCAGGGGACGTGCTGGTCATCGGC
>NW_010261837.1:312-605 GCF_000690775.1 Eurypyga helias
CCAGAGCCGGCAGCAGGCTGAGGACTGGAGGAAGGTTTGGAGGTGTTAGAGCCTGGCGGAGTCCTGCGTGGGCAGGAGGGATGGGCAGGGAGAAACGGGAGCACAGCCCTGCTTGGAGTGCGGGGAGTCACCCCTCCATCCCTCGTCCCTTGTCCCCTCTTCTCCCATCCCAGGGGAGCCTGGAGGCCCCTTAGATGGGGAACGGGAGCCTGGGGGTGCAGCGTTCCCCTCTCCCTTGGCAGGTGATCGAAGAGGTCAGCAGCGATGTCCCGAGCGGGCTGGCGGCTGGCGGC
>NW_010261838.1:0-9345 GCF_000690775.1 Eurypyga helias
GGCCGGGGGGGGCGGCGGAGCCCCCTCCCCGCGTTTCTCCTCGCACCCCGCTTCTGACACCGTCCTGGCTTTTCGCATCGCCTCCTTGGCCGGGCGTGACTCCGAGTGCGGGTGGTGATGAAGCAGGCTGCCTGCGCGTGGGAGCGTGGCAGAGGCAGGATGATTGACGTTACAAACTTCCCCTCGGTCCGCAGTGACCGGTAAATCCTCCCGCAGGTCTCGCCCGTTAATGACTTGCTGGTTTGGAAGAGGGAAATGCGCGGGACCCCCCCTATTCCTGCGTTCCCCTCTCCCTACCCCCTGTCCTGGGATTAGGGCGAGGGAGTAGGGAACCGGGAACCGTTCATTGTGCTCCTTCTGTAATTACTGGAGCTCAGGCTTAAGGTGAATTTCAGCTCAGATCATGAACCATTTCACGTTCAAATGCAAGCTTGCAGTACTTTCCTAGTGGCAATTAGGAGCCTATTACAAGCCATTAGATTGATCAATGTACCTTAAACAATGTGAATGATTTATACGGCAAAGAAAAAAACCTTCTTACATCCATTGTACTGTTCCAGCGACCAACCTGGCCCTGTGTCTCCATTCATCACAGCTTTAAACAACAAAAGCCATTTATTTAGAAAACTTACATGCAAAGAAACAGGCTCAATTCCTTCGCCTGGAAGGGTACCCGAGCTTTATCTGTCTTTATTGTCAAGAGATGTAGACTGGAAGAATTCAGGGATATGGGGGGAGGAGGAGAGGGGTGGTTTTGCTGGTTTCCAAAGGGATTAATTCACCTTGTACCTGAAAGAAGGAAACAAAGAGCTTCCTGACTGCTTCCTAAACAAGCCCCTAATCTGCTGTGCATATGCAAGGCAAGGAGCAAAGCAGTGGCTTGCACGTGTGTTTCGTTTCACAAAGTGGGTAGCTTTTTGTAGCCTTTTGATGCCACTGGGGCTACAGAACCACGAGCCCTGGCAGTCCCAAGGCAGCTACAGAGCAGAGAGCGGGCAGGGACGTCCCAGGTGAGGGAGGAAGGGGGTACGGGCAGCCTTCTTCACCACGGATAATTACTCTAACCATTCTACAACGAAGAAACTACAAAATATCAGCTGCCATCAAAGCCAGAGCAGCCGCGCTGTAGGCCTTGGGTCGGTGTGTGTTTGTCTCCTTTCAGAAGACCCAGGGAACCTCTCATGCCTGGGAAGTTCCTCCAGGCTCCTGGCAGCCCCAAAGTGAGGGTCTGGGAGAGGCTGGTAGCTGTGTGCTTGCCAACAATTTGTTAGGGGTACGGAGATTCAGGTCAGAAGGAACAGGACCATGCCGCACCATCCATTCAGTGGGCGTCCTCTGTTTCTTGCATTTTCCTGACTGTTTTGCCAACCTTACTCACCTTGCTACTTGGCACTGCAAAATCACTGTCTTCTCTGTAGCTACAAAGTGACTGACTGGATTGGCTTGGTGTTAAACAGTTCTGACACATTCCAAAAAAAACACCACCTGTGAGCCAACAAAGCCATTCTTTAAAATGGGACTTTGGTGGGACTAGTGTGACTGGTGACAGGGTTTGCTAGAAAAAAACACAAACAACCCAGGCATTTGTAAGTCTTAGTTCAGCTGGAAATTTATTTTGAGATACCACACGAGGGAGAATGTTATTAATTTAAGATCCCAATTATCATTTGTGTTTCAGTAACAATCTGGTCTGCTATTTTCTACATTCTGGTCTCGGGAAATCGCCACAATGCTTGTCAAAAGTCACCATTTTATCACATCGTTTTCTGGGAGGAGGTAAGAGCACGTGCATCAGTATCGGTACAAAGAAAAGAAAGAAGGAGTGGGTGTCAAGTCCTGTAGAGAGACATGACCCTTTTGTTTCAAAGCATGGATGCGGCTGCTTCAGAATCTGATTTTCCAAGTTGTCCATATGGGATTGAGACTATTCACTTCTCTAGTTATCAGCTGCTTGCTGTCTTGAGGAAAAGGGATCTGTAAAATGCAATGTTTACCATGTAAATTGGACGATGGGTGCAATAGAAATAAGAGCTGTCCTCCCCCTTCCCTATGGGAGATCCCATTACGAGAGAAGGAGTGTTTCTTGTGAGTTTGTCACATACTAAATCCAGTTCTTCCCTTTTTTATAGAGCTTAAACCCATAGAATCAGCAGTGTGTCCTGCTTACCTTAAACTTGTTCTTTCTCATAAAGGAGAGGTGAAAGAAGAATAAAAGCTGAGGAGGCCTTTTTCAAAGGTTTTGTAGAGATTGTCCATTTAGTAACATTGTGCTTTGAAGTTTTTTTTCCTTTTCCAGAGCTTTGTATTTGTCGCTTTGACCAGGAGAATTGCTGGGCCAGCCTTCTCAGGACAGGTTCTGGCCTTCCTCTACTTTAGGTATCTCTACAAAGACTGTCTACTTGAAGGGCTCTCTGCGAGCCTTAACCTACACGTGGATGCTCTCTGGTACAAAAGCAGCCTATGCTTCCTAGCATGCTGCTTCAGGCACTGACATTCCATCTGGGTTGCATTGCCCGTTAATTATCAGTCGTCTTATTGTGATCAAGTGAACTTTTACTAATCTCCACGTTTATCGTTAAGGTAAATAGATGCTGCTTTTAATCAATATGGAGGGCCACACCAATGCAGTTCGAAGTAACTTAAGTCAACTGTAAAGAGTTCAATGTGTGTGTAATTACAGAGGACGTCAGCTATTCACTCCAGCCTAATTCAGTGTCTCTTCAGAGACAGACCTCTTCCCTTTCCCCATCCCACTCTCACCTCCCTTGCTCCCCCGGCCCCACAGAGCAGGCAAGAGGAAAGCGGTGGAGGCCAAGGGAGCAGCAGCCCTAAAACGGATCGAAACTGCTAGGCGGATGTAAGCATATGGGTACAATATAACACCTTCTTCCAACAAAAAAGATTGATTGCATCCTGGCCTTGGTATTAAATGTGCTATTATCAGGAGAAGCTGAAATAATGCATACAGTCACTTTAAAAGAAAGCAGGTTTGCTTTGCGAACATGCCTATTATTTCAATAGTACTTGAGAACTATTTCAATAGTGGCCAGGTTGTTGCTTACTGAAATACATTTGAATTGAATACGTATATATCAGGGTTTTTTCTTAATTTTAGTTTGAATTATTCCTGAAGTTCTCATTAAATTTACCATTTGTAAAGGACAGATTAAATGAAAATGGCTTTTAGAAAAATAGAGCTGGAAATTATTTTGGCCTTTCTGACCTGGAAGAGGTGATAATTTGCAGCAGCACTGGATTCTGGACATGTCTGACATTTTAGGTATTCCCTCACAGTTTCAGACCTTTGTACAGATGAACTCTGTCTGGGACAGCCCAGCAGTCAACTTTTTGTTACCTTAATGTAAATGAGAAGGCTACAGCTGTCTTAAGCAATCCGGGCGCACAACACCAATGGAAAATGAAACTCGGGCGAGGGCAGCACTAGGAAAAGAATGTCTATTATCCACGATAATGCTCCTAACATTTTCTAAACAGCTATTACCTGTGTCTGTCCATAACTGTCCTTGTTAGAGTAACAGAGCAATCTTTCTTTCAGAACACTTACAGAAATCTCTCTCCACTGGCTTTTCCAAATGTAAACAACCTGGACAGCATTTTCTAATGTAAAACAACTGTGGTAAGTGGGTCCCACATTAAAGAATCACTTTGACTGGAATGTCTGAAATGCTCAAGGGATTTTTGAGTGGGTTAGAAAATACCACCATTTGCATTCAGTTTCCAAACCCAGTCCCATATATGCATATGAGTGTCAGTAGGACCTACATAGTGCATTATTGCTGAATTTGGACAGTGGCAGAGAACAGGGAGCTCACTTGCTCTTTTGCAAAATGATGCAAAACAAGCTCTTCTGGATTTTTGCTATCCAATATTTCTTGTGGCTTTTATTGCACATGAACAGGAGTGATTTTCAATGTTGCTCTAACAAACATTTGTCTATTTAGAAAATAACATGACTGCAAAGTTCTCGGTCACAGCAAAACAATGAGGAGCCAACACTGGCATCACCCTGCCCCTCCATTCATAATCCCGTCAGATAAGCTGTGTTAGTTAGTCTCCTTAAAATGCGACTCCGCAAGCACAGACCGTTAAGTGCCCCCGAGGGATGGGAAGCAGTGAAACAAAACGCAAGTTTCTCGCTTGTAAAATCTCATCTCAGTATGGAGGAACATGATGTCCACCATTCCTGTGTGATGACACTTAACACGGTGAAACTTGCTCCTCTTATACAGCTTGGAGAGAATTTAACAAAGCCCCTGGGTTTGTTCAGCCCAAGACAAGTACCACAGAAACGTGCGCTTTGTGAACACGGTCGCTGAAAGCGCAGGTCTGAGAGGAAGAGGTGGCAGCGTCCTCCAGCTCTTTCATATCAGCGCTGTACATAAGTCAGCATGTGAAATCAAGTAGCCCGGCCTTTCAGCCCTTACCCACATCGTTATGCACTGACTTCAGCAGCAGCTTGGTCTGAGTGAGGACTAGATGCTCCTGTGCAACGTCAGATGTTGGAGTTTGGCACGTAGAAACTTGCGCTCGTTCAGAGGAAACGTTCTGAAAAACTGCGGTGTGCAAAATACACCTGCAGGCTTTCGAAAGGTATGTTGCTGCCTTCGACTTCAGCTCCTGAGACTGTTTTGGAACCCTGTTTTCCCAGCGGTTGGGAAGGTGCTGATTCCCAGACCCCAGAGAAGCGATACTTCCAGGAAGCAGATGTGGTACCCGCCAAGAGAGCAGCCGTATCCCGGGAAGCAACAGGGAGTGCAGGAACACCTCTTGGTGCCAGAAGTGCGGGCTGGAAATGCTACCCGAGTGGATTTATTGCCACATGAGGGAGGGACTCAGCCCATATAACACTGGATGTTCTAGCCGTGTGTAAAATCTGTATCTGGAGTTTGGCAGCTCCAAAACAGGAATTCTACACACACCAACTATTTGCAGATGCTGTCTTACCTGAGCACGCACACTCACATTTGTGGCTGCATGAGGAAGAGGGAGGGGATCTCTGCTTAAAAAGAAGACCAAATAGTCAAACTAGCACCTTGGTACTTTGATATCCAATTGCCTTTTGTTACAGTATTTTTCAAATCGCTGTTACCATAACAACATAACATATTTTTCTTTTATTTTTTTAGCTGTTTGGAAGAAAAAAAATATTCTTGCCAGAATTCTTCCATAATAGCTTCCATTAACTGCAGTGACTTCTACTGGGGAGGCCAGTGCTGATGTCTCCTGCTGTCACAAGTCACTCACAAATCTAGCAGATGTTTTGTTTGATAAGGCCAATTTGAGCTTTATAAAACATGTTGTGTTTTTTTTTTTTTCCCCATCCCCAAAGAGCAAATATCAGTGAGAATGGGATTCAGAACTGGTCGTGTGTCAGGAGACAAGGTGCTTGATACCTGTCAGCGGAATGTGTCCCACACTTGAAAATCTAGATCAGACCGAAGTGTAAGGCTTCTCCTTCACCATAGCCATAGTGTACCGAATACCAAGGGGTGGACCTCAGAGACATAAGTGAACAGCAACAACAAAGGAAAAAGAGGGAGAAAGGAGGTACAAATCCTTCAGGAGGCCAATATTTTTTTTCCCTATTGTACAGGTCGTATATTGCTAAACTGTTAAGGTAAATGCTGTAGATGAGAGTGGTTTATCACAGTCAAACAAAGGTTAGTATGAAAACAATTGGAAAAAGCAAAAGAAAAGGAATCCACTTTAAACATTTACACTGCCCCAGAAACACTGGCATTTTTATTTTGGACTCAAGTAATTTGCATGACTAAGAAACAATCACTTTTCCAGGCCCTCCACATGCTTGACAGTGGCAAACACGTCCATATTATTGTATTTAATAGTTTGTCTGCTAATACCATCTTGTTTCTGGAAACAGGGACAAAACTATGTATTTTTGCAAGGCTTATTTTATAATCAGCTTTCTATAATTTTATAATCATCTAGAGCCATGATTCAGTGTAAGTTGTTTGATTTTTTTTAAGCAGCTAACACAGAAGAAGGAAAGGAACCATGAATTACTTCAATGTTATTATCTAAAATAGGAGAAAATTTAACTATATGTTATTTCTGTGCTGATTACCTGGATCCAAATGGCCAGCAGCTAGCCAGCCAATACCGGCACGCTACCCTTCTAGGAGAGGTGTGCAAGTGTGTGCATCTATGTGTATGCACGTGTGCCCATGCTTTCTTTGTACTGGCTAAAAAAGATGATTTTCAAGCAAGTCTTTGAAAGTAAGAAGTGTTGCTAAACAATGTACTTTAATGTCCATACTCTTTTCCCTAAGGTTGCATTCACAAGCGTCATTTGAATTAATTCTGGAGGGGATATTCCACTAGATTTGCACTAGGATAAATGACACTGTAAAACAAAGTGGTTACCTGGTCATAGGGCTTCACTGTGCCATAAGGTCGAAGCTTCTGTTCATTGGGTGGAGGTATCAAACATCGCAGTGAAGCTGAAAACAGCATCACAAATCCTGGCACTCTATTCACTCTTCAGAATAGAAACTATATTTTCCTGTGTAGGTCAGATTTTGGTGTTTCGTTTTTTTTTTTTCCCCCCTAATTGTAGTTGAAAATATTTCCGTAAGTTAATTTCCCCCACATTTCAGTGTATTCGAAAGCGTACGCACATTGCTGTGTTTCTGCCCGTAAGAATGGTAATTCCACTTCTAAGAATGCAGCAGGTCTGGCGTTAGACTGTCTGAGTACCTCTGGTTTAGCCACAGAGCTGTGTCGGGGTTGATCCGACACTCCCTGATCACACATCACACGGTGTAGAAGGGTGAGAGTGGTGCCAGTGATTTGGTTGATAATAAGAACGTTCATCCACACGACTGTCCCCTAGGTGTTCTTTGCTGCAGTGAGGTTACTCAGTCCCAGAGCGTTTCGTACGGGCAACAAATCCGCAGTTTTGAAATCCAGTACTACATGTTCCTTTTTTTAGGCTCCATATTGGCTGAAACCTCTTGCATTCACACCACTCTGCCGTAACCAGGATTGAGAAGACAAGCTTTAAACAAAAAGACCTTTCTTACCCTGCCCCGCTGTGACCAGTCATTGTAGGTTGCTCTAGGACTCGTAACTACCGGGGAGACTTTTGAAATGGGCAGTATTTGAACTTCTGAGCATGGTCTATAATCTTGCTTAGTAATTACATCAACTGTGACAGTTTAATTTAGTGTAGGTATCCAAAACTATTTCTGAAATTAATATGCTTTAGAGCTTTTGCATGTCGAAAGTTATAAGACAGGCCTCATCATGGAACTTAACTATTTTAACATGACTTTTTAAATAGTCCAACAATTTTAAACAATTATATAACATTTTTTTCTTTCTAACTTCTAAACCAAAAAATGTTTCGTTGCCTTTATAGGGTTGAATATTGTTAAGTGACCTCTACAAAAGGCTTCCTCTTTGAAGTGTTCTCTGAAGAGAGCTTCAAGGCAGCTGAGTGTCTCAGACTGTGAGTTTGTAAGGTTTTGATGCTAGAAAATTGTTTAACAAACAGCTCCAAAATATTTAGATTCTGATTAGTAACACGCAGTGCCGTGGTATTTAAATAATACAAAGTATGAAATCTAACATGTGGCAGGAGAGTATGTGTTCCACATGGTTAGGAGGACAGAAGTGGGGGCACACCAATGTCTGAGCAGGAGGGGAATAGTTATACAAAGCCAGCTAGCTAAGATGCTCTTTAGGCATATACTGAACTGTTGTCTCTACTTGTGCCAAAACTTTTCCTCCAGCTTTGTGGTTGGAAAGGATGCTCCTTCAGCTGTGTAGGGAGTCCTGGTTACCATTGCGTTGTTCTTTGAAAGTCCCCACTCCATAGGAGTCCGCAGAACCCTGGATCTGGTTAACGCTGGGGATCCAGCAGAGAGCTGGTTTGGGGGTATTAGCCTGATTTCTTAATGCTACTAGTAGTGTATGAATTATACTCACTAAACTCAGGCAAGCCAGTTATGTGTAACTATTTTCAGGAGCAATGCTCACACTGAAGTCAGTCACAGGGCCTCAGAACTTTGGCCTGTAGTTAAATCCCTATAGAGTTTAACAATCTTCTTAAGTGTTGGAACTGATAAAAGAAGCTTTCCTCTGCCAAAAGAAGTTTTACTCTCTCTAAGGAACTAAAACTCTGTTGTATTTAGAGACTCTCTGCTGAAAGGACTTGAACTGATGTCAAGAGATACTGAACTGGCCTACACTTCATTTGAAAAATCCTACCTTGCTTATGCCCTAATCATTACTAGATCAGGATCCCATCTAATCTCGCAGTAACTATAGATTAGCTGCATATATTAGCTCTAGGATGAGATCTGATGTCTGCCACAAGGATTTATTTTATTAAACGAAAAGGGGAAAAGACCTACCCAACTCTGGCATTGTATGCCTGTACTTCGTTTGCATATGCAACTTTTTAATTCCAAACTGGAAAAACACTTGGAACTTTAATTTCTAACCTGGCATAAGACAGAGAGGGGAAAAAAGCACCAAAAGCCTTGATTTTTTAAAAATAATTTTTTCTATTATGTAAGCAAAATATAAATTAATTAGCTATTTACTGTGAATACATAAATATTGTGAATATGCAAATAGTCATTTAAGATGCCAGTGCAATGCTGCAACTGTCCAGACATAACAATGTCAAAGATGACCTGGAATTCTTACTGATTTCAACTTTTTTTTTCCCCTCCCTGTTTAGAATGGCTGGAAGTGGTAGATAGCCACACGGATAGGCACAATAGAGAAGACCGATAACCTGCATTTGTGAGCAGTTTCACATTCGATCTACCAGCGTGCAGAAAATCCTTCCAAATGCAGTTCTCTATTAGCGATGGGTAGTGGTTACAACATGAATATGCTTTCAGCAGTGCTCGACTATCTAAAACGGACATTGGCACTGAAGTGATTCTGCCTGTGGATCAACATAGCCGTGACTGTTAAAAATGCAAGGGAAAGGGCTCATTCAGCAAGCCATACTAATTATATCTAGCCCACATTTGCTAATTGTTTGATTGTAAGCATTCCTGGACTGGTATTGCTAAATCTCAGGGATTATTTTGCAGTTGTTGGTGTCAGAATTAAAAATAGTCTCTGTTTAAGCTCTTTCAGAAGAGTTGAAGGCCGATGATGTGAAAACAAAATGTAAATAATAAATAAAAACCCTGTAATCAAATGTCTTGATACCTAACCAAATCATTATCTAATGACTGAAGTCTAACTTCGGAATCAATTACAGAATTCCTTTGCAGTGTTCATTCACCCCATTGCAGAGGAAGTATATTAAAGGCTTTGATAGAATAGTTCAATCAGCAG
>NW_010261838.1:9363-20880 GCF_000690775.1 Eurypyga helias
AGGGTTTTGGGATTTTAAATGACCATCTTTAAGCTCAGCTAAACAAAAGAGAGTCTCTCAAACTTCTTAGTCACAAACACGTTTTAGCGAGTATCTGCAAGAAAGAGCATCTCGGGTTTTTTAAATCAGGAGATACTTGTTCAGGTGCTTCCCCTGGGTGAATTCCCAGTCTGCAGATGCACATTCCTAAAAAAAAATTAGGTAGGCTGGTATTTCTTCAGCCAATAACGCGGAAAGGTACATGCTGACAAAAAGAGAAAAACCTTAAAGCCTCAAGATACCAAGTGTTTGGAAAATGCTTAACTCTTGCTGTCTCTCAGAATTACAGGAATATGAAACCGGGGTGCTGAAGGTGCTGACAAAACGCTTTTTACAGGAGGGGTCTTTGTCAGGTACAGGAAGACTAATCAAAGCCTGAGGTGGCCTCGTTGTTGTTTTAATTTCTTCTGCAAGAAGGCTGGTCTCTAAGGCACCGGAGCATCAGTTTTTCATCTGATGGATTGTTGACCTAACTGACGAGGCTTCGCAACCAAATCCTTCGTACAGCGTGTGATTTACAGAGCTGGCTCCAGGTCAGTTCCAGTTAAGCTATTTGTTTCCCTGTCACTTCGGATGTGTCTGGTTTTGTGAACAATTAAAAAAAAAAATAGGTCATGTTTTGTACTCCGGAGATACTGCAGTTTGTGGTTCTCCCAAAATTTCAACATTTTGCACGCATCAGACCACTTCAGGAAGCTCGCAGGGTAAATGGAGTCCCCTGCTGAGCAGCTAATAGGGGAACTCACACTTTCAGGAAAAATGTGTCTAATAGCAGGGGATTACTATAAATATCCTGGTTTGATGTACATTCTTGCTTAAATGTTATGGGAGTGGCTTCAGTATCCTGCAGCTTCTGCATCCCACTTGTAGCTGCAGCCAGGCGTATTTATAAATTTATCGAAGGCTGAAATATTTAAAGAGGCGTTATCAGCTCTCCTTAGAGATACGAAAATAAAAAATTAAGTCACTGGCTTACCTTTACTCGCTCCTTTGAAATGCTACATGTTCTTACTATTTTCAAGTCAAAGTCACAACTTTGGGGGATTTTTGAGTTCTGTGATGGTTGAACACTGAGAGCATACATATTTATTCGACCTTAAGTAGAGAAAGTAAAAGAAGTAAAACTACTTTTGAAGCTATTGTATAAACAATCTCAGTGCATAGCATATAATGCTGTGTTGTGTACCAGATAATATTGACACAAAATTGACCTTTGAAGTAAGAAAAAAAAAAACAACAAAAACCAGAAAATACTTGTTTTGTAAATGTAATTTGTGCACGGCATAATCTTAGACACAGCATCTCCCAGGCAGCGTTTGTGATTCCCAGGCTGCTGGGACCTTTGGGTTATTTCTAAAGGAATCTGTGAAAGATGTCTGAGAAACTAAGTTCATCCACAGAACACCACCTATAATTGTGCAATTAATTAATGGTTGTAAGTCATCTTGCCTGAAACACTAGACAAGCTTTCTGGAGTTTCTTTTCTAAGCCCCGAGAGTGCCAAAGAGTCCTTGAACTTTGGCTGTTTCCCAAAAGCCCTTGCTTGGGTGTTTCTAAAACAGCTTGATCTTTCTCAGCTGGGCAGAATGCATTCAAGCAAGTGCTAAGTGTAACAAGGCTAGATAAAAGGCCAGTTCAGGTTTCTAATTGTCTTAGCCCTCCTAGTTTTGCAAAGTAGATGCTGCATGATGACTGCTCTGTTCATGCTTCCAGGTACAGACTGGGGAGGTGGCTGGGATTTGTATATGATCTCCACAAAACAACATGTTGGGTTTTTTTTTTACCAAGTGCTTTGCCAAATATGGGTGTTGAAGATATTTTCTGTGGCTAGCGCAGCTGATGGCCTGATGGCAGACCTAACTTCAGCTTCAGTGCTGTGGAGGTCATCCAGCCCCTCCTATTACTGCAGCAGTGAGGTGAATACTGGCACTAGTGACCACCAGCTCTTTCCTGACTGAAGGCTGTCCTTAGGCATTTTGTGCTTGACAGCACACCTCTCCACATAAGTGGGAATCTTAAGCTCAGGAGAATCCTGAGGCAAATGGTATTTCAGCCTCATCTAACTCCAGTGATACACCAAGTGCTGAACCAAACCGCCCAGAAATGATAGAAGAAGTAACAAGAGAAACCTGACATCACCACTGGCCTGGTTCTTACTGCCTTGCAGATAGAGGAGTTTGCAAATGCTGCTGTTGCTCATTCCCTGAATATATCACCCGTGAGGTGGGACGTGAGCTGGTAGGAGATATCCTGTGCTGCCAACTGCTAACAGCTCAAAAATATGAGGGAGATATAGGCAGGATATCGTCACTGGTTTCCTGCAGGAAAACGTTCTGAGTTGGTAAGTCCATTGAGATTTGCATTGGGGTGGACTTTTCAATGACTTGAAGTCTTTCTCCATTGTTGAATGCCTTTAAAGTATCTTGTGTTTCTGTTGGGGTCATGTGGGAAGCATTAGCCAACATGAAAATCATCATGGATAATTGCTGTGAAAATGGCTAACTTTGTCTAAGATTCACCTGTGAAATCATCTGGATTTCCAGTTTTAACCAGTGAAATAAGCAATAAATGCGTGAGCTCCTGTTTCTGTTCTGAAGTATAGTGGCTACTGAGGCAAAATTTTTAATCACTTATTTTCTCAATTGTTAGCTGCATTTTTTTAATACCGTGAACCTTTTTCTCCTCTGTGTATTTTAATTATCGTTTTGCTTTGAAAACAAGACCTGGCTTTGCTTGGCTCTTTGTGTAACAAAATCAAGACCTACATCACGGGTTTCATCCCTGAGTCTATGGAGTTAAAGAAAACATCTTGGATACATTTGAAACCTTTTATAACTTGTTGGCTGAAATATATATTGAGATTGCTTGGGACAGTGCTCAGATACTGCTTTTGCCACTATTTCTCTGAAACAAAGAATGATTAGGACTTAAACTTGCAAATTCAGGCTGTGCAAGTTTGTTTCCAGTCAAAGGGTTAAGTAAAAAGAGGGGCAATCATTCAAGTTGTTATTCAGTGATGGGCTCAAACTTGCATTTAAGAAGCTGCTTTGTAACTTATTCCAGCTAAAATGAAAAAAAGAAACACCCTCGTGCAGAAGATAAAAAAATATTAATATTGTTCTCCACCACCTACTTAGGAAAATTGGGTACAAATTGACATAAATTGGGTATTGAAGCAGAGGCACCACTAAAGCTGTGGCTGATTCTATTAAGTCTTGTGCTGCAAACCAGGTTCTGTCTTCTAGTTGGAATGGTTGGACACAGCCCTGCAAGTGACTGCGTAGATTTCTTTTCCAGTGGCTGTAAATGTTCCAGATGTGTCTGTCAGGCCGTACACCGCTTACTCTTTAGCATTAGCCAAAAATAATGACGCTTCATCATTACTGAGCTAACATAACACAGCTCCTCCAACGGGGCCGCCTACCTACGCATCCCAACCTACGAAACACTGCGAGGGAAGAAAATTGGAGCGGGCTCATCATTTGGCAGATACATAACATAAATTAGCAATCTTCCCGAGGCGTGTCGGCGAGCCAGCAGCGCGGCTAAGCAGCTGTCATCGAGGCACCGAGCTCGCGCTCTAAGGGAATGTAGTAAGACAAAATCGTTAATGCAAACGCTGTTAAACAGTCGCTGATTCTTTGGAAGATAAACTGAATGGGATATATAAACATTCTCAGCTGTAGCTTTCAGGCTAAATCAAGGCACAAAGGTGAGGAGCATCAGTTGGAAGCTGCTTGAGTCGGGGCCCTGAGAGAAGGGTGAAAGCACTGCGGTCTCTGCCTACCTGTCTGCCTGCCCAGGGGCTTGGTCACTGGTGCTGGGGCAGCTCTGAGTCGGTGCAGGGGTGTAACCTGGCATCTGGGTGCTGTGAGTAGAGCTGTGAGAGGGAGTCTCGCTGGGGGCTTGTCTGTGCTCTGGAGCTATGTTTAAACTCAGGTGTGAGGCTGTAGTATACTTGGGACCTGCTGACTTGGCTACCTGGCTTGACCACAGCCCTGCTTGGTCACTTTGGGCTTTTCTGGCAATACTGGGCTCCTGGTTACTGTTACTAGACCTGCTTTGCTCTTCCTGCTCCGGCATCATGGGGATGTTTCCGGGCTGAGCCTCTGACTGGGGCTTTGCGGGTGGCTTGCCTGCTCCAGGCCACCAGCTGCCCTGGTGGGAAGGGGCCCGAGTCTCCAGCCCCTGGGCTGTGAGCCAGAGCCACCAACTGACACATTTCGCTCCCCTAGAGAACTTCAAGGCATGTGGAGACTCGTAATTCAAATGGAAGAGAACAGGACACATAGGAACCAAGTCTTCTCTAATTAAAACCAAAAGACCCATTTGTTTTGGTGGGAAAGACTGCAGCTGGCTGTAAATAGCATCACAAATGTTTTTGGAAACAATGGTTTACTTCTGCAAGCCACTGCAGATCTTTGAGATCTCTGAGCTTTCCATCTGTCATCCAAAATGAAATGCTACTGGATATAACTTAACAGAGGATGTAAGAAACAAACAACCAAACAGAAACAAAACAAAACCCCCACCACCTAAATGCTAATGTCCTTGACATACCAGTTAGTGTTTTGTAATTAACTCCCCCCTCCCACCCCTTTAAAATCACTAAAGGACTTTGGACTGAGTTACTGTGCCACTACTATCAAAGAAAGTAGGAAATATTTTATCATATTTTGATCCCTATTTGAACTCCAATTTACATTATGGCATATTACAGATTTCCATTGTTCAGATCAGTGAACTGACATTATTCACTGAGATTTTTAACTCTAAATGTTTTCACACTTTTGATTTCTGTCATGTATTTCACATAACTCAAATATAATTAGTACCGAAGTACAACTTTTCATTTGCGGCATTTTTGCAGGTAGATTTTTAAAGCATTTATTCTCGTTACTTGTTTATTATGATACATTGCTTCAAATTAGAACCTTGACTTATTAACATAAGGTTTCTGGAATCTATTAATACATCCTGCATGTAAAAGGCTTAACAGGAATCCCGTTACTTCTGTAACATAGTGGTTTTGCTGTAAACATCATGGGGTGATTATGTTTTCACCATTTTATTCAAAGATGCATAGTGCTAATACTTATTCCTCAACTTCAATATTATTTTGGAACCACTATACTGGGAAGTAGATAATGTTAGAAAGAAGGCAAATTATTAATGCAGAGTGGCATAGTCATCAATAGGCTACAAAATACACTTTTAAAATCGTGCTTTTACAAACATGGCACAGACTGCTGTAGCACTGTGTGCTCTAAAAGCTGCAGATATATTTTAGAAAACACTGATGAAGCCATTACTGCTCCATCCATTTGTTCATAGTATATATCATTATTCAAGAAATTTAAGAACTGTAATGATGGAAAATCACACAGAAAGAAAAGAAAAGGAACATGGACTTTGTCAGAAACAAGGGCTACATTTTTATTCAAGAGGCCCATAATGACGGAAAATCACAGTGAAAGGCAGAGACGAAACAGGGATCCCATAAAGGACTGACACACCACAGTGGCACAAGTAGTAGAACAGTCATAGCAAGTGGATAAAAATAAAGAAAACAAAATTAACCAGAGAAGAGCTGGACTCGGGGATGGAGCACAAAACGGAAACAAATCACGGCAAATGCTTAAGATTAATTTCATAGACTCTGCTGAGAATGAGTGGAGTGAAAAGTTGCATCAATATTAATGAAGCTGAAATAGAACTCTGAACGACCATGAGTACAAAATGGCACACAAAGCATTTTCTTTTAAATAGGTTGGAGATTGGATCACGAGACCTTCACAGAACCGAACAGAATTCACAAAAGACGTTATTATGGGAAATGTGATGAACCGTCATAACATAAATCTTAAAAAAGAATTACAGAGATATTAATTACGAGTGCATACATGTATTTTAAAACAATGGTTTATAGAGGAGATATTTGAGAAAGTAAGAGAAGAATAATATTTTCTGTTATCCAATGATCTACAAATGTCTTAAAGGGATCTTCTACATCTTCAGGTACCCGTCTTTGATTATTTTTCCCCCCTCCAAGCAGTCTAAGAGAGCTAGGCACCTCAAATCCTTAGTAATATATTCCACTTTAAGTTTGCATAATGTGCAAGGAAATATTGCCCACCTTGAAATGAAAAAAAAAAGTGTTATAGCTAGGTTGGCAGGCAGGAGAAAAACCTTTCTTCCCAAATTACTTAAGCTACCCATTCGTATTAGACAGCCGTGACTACAGGCTGTGGAGCTTTCAGAGATTCTCGGATTCTTGACATTAAAAATTTCTGCCCCACCAGCTGACAAGTGTATTCACTTCTCGTCAGATAGCCTATGGTTAGAAACAAGGGGTCACACTTTAAGAACCTGATTTCTAAAAAAGACCAACACAAATGTGTAATTTCTCAGATGATGTTGTCAGGAGTCCTGTAAATTGTAACTGGCATGTCAAATGTCGCAAGATCGCCCTTAGCGAGAATGCAGAGCGAGTGACTACCTTTCCCGATAAAGACTGCTCTTCCCTATGAAAATGCCTCGTGAAGGGCAAAATTTCAGAGTCGCAGAGATACAATCAATTGATCTGTTTCACTTAGGTAACAAATTAAACTATTAAAGGTTTTGCATCTGACACAAGAGTGGCTGCATGTTTTTCCTTCCTCTCGTGGCAGGTCACGGATGTTATTCCAGTGCCTTCCCACGGCTTTTCAGCAGTACTCTTCTCTGCTTCAGTTTCCCATTGCTCTGGCTGTGAATGCTTTAACCTTTCTCTTTTACTTTGTTGCAGAAGTTATAGAAAAAAGTTATAGGAAAAAAAGCAATCCCTAAAGTTTCCTCCCTGCAGATATCTCCCGGGCTGGTGAACATGCCCAAAGATTTGTAGAAAACAGATTGCAGAGCAAGTCCTTCTGTGGGCTCATTCCTAGCCAGCGTTCTTGCAGGTGCGTTATTTTTTTAAATAGGTACAGAGGTATAACCCAAATTCAGAGAGAGGTCTCCCTACGTGAGGATCAGAGCATCTCCTTCCATGTTCAGTAACACCCTTCAAGGCACAAGAAGCCTTATGCTCACGTTCCTTTCTCATACTTAGTTGTTCCACTATCAAGCATCTTCTTTAATCCACTCCTCATTGCCACCATCCCCAGCACTAAATAAAATGGGATCTAAACCTTTTTCTTAGACCGCTACCATTTCTTTTCTTAAAACAGCCCTTCCATGCCTTAGGGTTTCACTTGCAGAAAACCCACCACGTGCTAGAATGGTCCTAGCATCTCTGAAGCCTAGAAAAGCCTAGTATTGCCCGCTCTGTGATCAGTCCTAGTTGAAGGTATTTTTCTCTGGTTTTGGTGGTAGTAATCACAGAAGTATTTTTATTTTAGATTGGTACTTGCTTTTACACTGTCATTTTGCAAGGCTACAGAAAAGTTCAAAGTAGACCTGTCATTTTTGAACTAAAATGTCATTAATTCCCATGTAACTTCTCCTATAGTACCTCTGTCTTGTTGGCTTTCTCGCTCTCTCTGTGAGAGAATCTCAGTATGCGTTATGCCTGTCAGTGACATCATTCATCCTAAAGTTATGAGATTCAACTGAAATTTCCAGACTTGTGATCTAGAAATATCAATAGTATGTGGCCGATCAGGCTGTTCTGCATTATAGGCGTCTCAACTGCCAGAGTCTGGGACTTGCAGAAAGGGGTGAGAGGTGCTTTGTGCCACCATAGCAATCCCTGACTGACTTCGGAGCAGCACTGACATCACGAACAACCTGCTACCATTCCTGAAACATGGGCAGTTGGCAGAGACCAAAATCACGACAATGAGTAAAGACAAACCATGCAGCATAGTATGAATTTAAGTGTGTGAAGAATGCTATAAGGTTAGATTCTCCGTGAAACTGGATGAATCCCCGGTTAAAAGAAGCAAGCCCGTCGAACCCTGCCAAGCGTAAGGTTTACAGTACTGTGTTAAAGCTCAGTTCGGCAGGGTGGTGACCACCTTTAAACTTCACAGAACTCAACGCACGCCATTTAGTTTAGACTGTGCCCTTGGCTTGTGTTTCTTTGCAGTGCTCAGAGTGTTTATTCCTGGGAGCCCTCTGGTTCCCTCCAAGTGGCACGGACCCGGGCAATTGGGGAGCGGTGGTGTGCAAAAGCAGCTGTGTTCTTCTCACCCCCTGGGTTGCACTGAACATTGCCTGGTCACAGCAAGGGGCAGGGGCCCTGTCTTTATTCTTTCAGTTCTACAAAACCACTTATTTTTGCAGTTAACGGTGACTTTGCAGTAAATATATGTTCTGGGCAGCAAAAAGCAAAGAGTATGTTGGTGGCACAAACCACAAGGTGTTTGTTTTATTACTCTCCCTTAAACATTGTTTTTAATCAGGTAGAGTTGCTCCGGGGCTGCTTGACTTCTGCACGTGTCCCAGCTGTACAATAAGCTGTGCTGGTGCAGTACTGCTGTGTTGGAGAGTTGACATTGAGATGACTGCTCTCTGGATGTTTTTTCCCATTAAGCTATAAAATGCAATTTGAATGTATTGGTTAAGAGTATTATGGTTTAAACTATGCACGCCGGCTTAAAATGAGGTTTTCACCTTTATGACAGGTTTGGATAAAAACATGCCACCAAGTAAGCCAAACCACAGGTCTAAAAGCAACTTGAAATCAAAAGCATGCAAGATGAAGGGTTCCATTGCCAAGAGACGATTTCTAGCTGAAGGAATCAAGTGCTTTAAAGTTCTTTATCGGTGTTTAGCGAAGTGGCCACGGTAACAGGAAATCAGATACAGACACTAATGGGGGGAGGCGTCATCACGCTACGTTGTATGAAAGGCATAAATTAAAAAATTAGATTCAGACTTGCAAATGTTTGCTCACACAGCACTGACCTTTTTACCATATGTAGACACGCTGAAGTACAGCGGCCAAAGTAGTCAGGATTTTAATTGCTTTTCCAGAATTCAGCTGTTTTCCCAGCTGAAATCGGAATTATACCTATTGTCGGCTCTGTTATTTTTATATATAAGTACCCTCCTTTACCTCATCTAGCAAACCGCTTATGCCTGCATTGTGCTGATGGACTGGCAAGGGAAAAAAGTTAAACTTAACTGGCTGCTGGATAAACACCAACTTGCTGGTCACAGATAAATATTCAGCTAAATATTTTTATTTTAAGAAGACAGTCAAAAAGTTTATCTCCTAGGAGCTATCATGCGTGCCCTAAAACCAACAAAATTGTCTGACAAAATGCTAGGATGGTGAGAAAATGTATTTAGAAGAAAAGCTCCCTGAAAATAGCCTTTTAAAAAGTTTGTGGTCTTATAAATAGAGCAAGGTAAACCCATCCCTCAGCATTGCTGTGGAAGAGTCCTGCATAAGCCTGCTTTCCGGACAAGTGTGGGTAAAAGTGGGTAGTCTCAAGCTTTAGAAGTGTGGAAAACGAAGATGTGTTATCCCACTTCTGAAAAGGAAACCAATATTGTTTACTGAAGTTTGTAATTTTGGAATGTGAAGGATGCAGGGGCTCCTCTGCATCTACTTATAAATATTTTTAGTTAATTTCAATATTTCTAAATGTTTGTATGTTTCTGAATTGGCTTAATTCAACAGCTAAGTAACTGTATTTTGGTCTGAATCAGTTGATCTATATTCTCTTTTTTCCTCTTAGGTGTAACGTGTTAGATTTTCAGACAGTACAAAGACTGTGTAAGTTCATGTTACCAACAAAAACTGACCGTATTGATGATCACTAGACTAATAGAAAAACTCTGAACAGATACAGAGTTATTTTCCTCAACCATATGAGTGCAAAAATCTCATGTCACTGAAAAAAAATTGTAACAGCCTTTTTTTTTTTAATGTGTAATTCCAAATTAGGCTTAGTAAAAGTGTCCAATAGATTTTTTTTTTTTTTTAAATGCTCAAGATTATATTCCTTTTATTGTGGCAGAGATGATATATAATCTGATGTTACTCTCACCTTGACTCCTTCACTGTGGTGTTTTTCAAGTTTTGAGAATTTTATCTTCTGGACTTAAAATAGGACATGCTATAAGAACAGTTTTTACTGCCTGCTCTCCTTCAATTTTCTTAGCAGGCAAACACTTGATGCTGCCTGTCTTTAATGGTTCAGAAAAGCAGAGCTGGAGTTAAAGAAAATGTCTTTAATTTTTTGAACCTGGTCTGACTTCTATAATATTCCAGATCTTTTTTTTCATAGACTCAAAATGTTTCATCTTTTCTTTTTGAAATGTCTCTTTTATCTATCTTTTATCTCTCAAGAGCATAATTACTTCATTATCTATTAAATTGCTGTGTGAATTGTTACAAATAAATCCCAATGTGTTTACAATGTGCTCCTCTTGACCGTATGCTGTCTTTATAAATATCTAGATAAGCATGAAAAGAAAATAATCTAGTAGTGTGCCCAACCTCCAGTGCTCCTTTGACTCCAAAAACCATACGGATGCTCAGGGCACTTCTCTGCGCATTTCATTTCTCGGGGCTTCCCGCTCTGGTGCAGGATTGTTGGGTGGGGAAACGGAAGAGCAGGAAATTGGAGCGAACAGCGTTGCTCTTTGAGCCTTCATGTTCCCCTTTCATTTATGTTGTTATTTCCACAAGGGTGCAGGTTCTTGTTCACAGTTTCCTCGCAAGCCATAATCATCGCAGAAAAAGCTTTTGGAGCTCACGTTCGCTGTAGAGACGGACACCCTAAATAACAGCATCATGTCTTTTGACAGGGCCGATTTTGGCTGAGAGAATTGTTTTCTTGCTGAAGACTTTCTTAGAGATTCTTTTTTTTTTTTAGGGCAAATTCTTTTAACATAACTTGGATGAAGTTAGATGAAAAAGGAGGTTTTTTTCAGTTACAATATTTTTAAAAGGCGGGCAAAAGGAAATTGTGCGTACGACTAAGGTTAAGCACTTTTGTTCTTGGCGGTTTCTGAAGGTAACGTTAGCACAGGTCCACAACAGAAGAAAAATGCGATCTAGATGCAGAATGCAGATGTAATCGTTATTGACTCATTAATTTAAAGTATTTCTGTACAAATTATAGAATCGAAATAATGCTATGCAGGGGAATTGGTGTTCCTGATGACTCCTACAGCTGGTTAACCATCTTCATTCTGTTCACGGATTGAAATTACGCACTTGTGTGAAACAGGGGATGGAAAAAACCCGATAATCTTTATTCTGAGAGCTGTCAGCGCAGCCCTGTGAGGCAGGGCTGAGTTACCTAACGCCTGCAGAAATACGGATTTCTGAAAGCGGTCACTTCCTCCCAGAACTGGCCCCAGGGTCAACTCCAGCCTTGCTGACTGAATAAACAGGCTTTGTTTGCGCTCCGCCCGTCTTCTTAAGGACAGGAGCAGCAAAAACGCGGGTTATTACAGAAAGAAAACCTGAGGGGTGGGAGGGCGGGGCCGGTGAGACGCGGCGGCGCGCAGCGTCACTCCCGGGGGTGACCTTTCCCC
>NW_010261839.1:0-2496 GCF_000690775.1 Eurypyga helias
ATTCTATGATTCTATGAAATAAAACATATTTTGGCTTTAGTAGAAGTGACCTCTCCTTACTGATTCATCCTCAGCTCTGACCTGTCCTCCAGAGTACATGTAACTTTCTCATCTTCTGAGAAGGTAAACAAACGTGATCAAAAGGAATCAAAGGGCTGGCTCTGTCTTGTCATCTGGTACATACCCATTAAGCAGAGTCAGGAGAAGAGAGACTTGAGGCACAGCATAAGTTCTGTTTGCGATGAAATAGGAAGATTAAGTCATGGGTATGCATAAGCATCTTATTTCTCTCACCTGGGGTAAATCACAGCCCAACTCAGTGGAACTGTATGCTTAGGAACTTTGTGTAACTGAAAGGAGCATCAGAACAGTTTTCCTTGTTCCAGGAAGCCGGGTCACTCCATATCATTGTACTTCAGTGCTAGAATGTAGTTGGCTATCCTGAACTTCCGCTTCTCATTTACTTGCGAGAGCAAGCTTGGCCACTTGGAGCTGCTGGAGTTACAGAGAAGGTATGGCTTTACTGCTGGTGATGGGACTGTGGTGAGCTCAGGCACAGAACTTGACTAGGGTTTCAAAAGTAGGAAGGGTAGGGGGTGATAAGGTGTGGGAACTCTGCCTTCAGAGGGAAAGGTATAAAGGGGTAGACAAAATGGATGTGAGAAGACCATCATTGTCATTGAATAGAAAATGGCATTGGACACAGAAGGAGAAAACAAACAGTGTGAATTTCATTGTCTTATGGGAAGATACAAATGAGGTGGGAGAAGAACAAGTCCTTAGGATGAAGCCCATGAACAGTAATATAACCTGAACAAAGCAAGGGATGAGCTGAGGAGAAAAAAATGTCAATGCCCATTGAAAGTGGCATGCAGAAAATTACCGTGAGAATTGCAATGCAGGCCCCCCACCAGACACAAAGGTGCAGACTACCCTGAAAGGAAGCATGACCAGTGTCTGCATGCAAAGATGGGTTTGGCACAGGTGTGACACAAAGGGGCAGAGGTGTGACACAAAGGGGCAGAGGTGTGCTAGGGTGGAAATGACAGGACACTGCAGGCCTCCCATAATGTGGAAGGGGTTTATATATTTGGGTTTTTGAGATACACAGGTCTCTAGAAAAACTCTGGATCTGCTTGCTGCTGCAGAAAAGATATACAAACTTAGAAGGCAGGACATGCTGGGAGCAATGACATTTTGTCCCCAGCTTTTACCAAAGTGTTCTTACTGTCCTGACACCTCTCATCTTTCCCCATCAGAGCTCAGCAGTAAGAGCTATCCTTACAGCATGTACCCTAAAATCAAGCAGAATCAGGGACTGATAGGTGTCATTATGTCCCTGTAGCAGACAGATGGGTTCAGACCTACCATTGTTCATCCAAGTGATGGTTTTGATCCTGGACTGGTAGCTGAGTGAGGTGGGTGGGCTTCCACAGAGAGCAATGGTGTCTCCTATACAACATAGTCTGCCTTGACAGCTGAAGATGTGGCGTATAAAAAGGTGTATGAGTAACTGTGGGAGTTGGCACAAGCTACTGTAGATGAGAAAGACACCAGTCCCTGGGTGGAGTTAAATATAAACCTAGAAGGACAGGGACTGAAAATCACTGTTTGTGGCCTAGGAGAAGGGCAGGGGAGAAAGTACAGCAGCCTGATCTTCTGGAAAACCAGCACTGCATAAAGTGCAGTCTCAGCTCCAACAGACATTCAGCTGCCTCCACACAAGCCATGAAATCAGAAAATTAACTGCTGGATTTGTCAGAGAGATTCAGAGTAAAATGGAGACATCCTGTAAATATTCAATAAAACAAAATGCAGGCTGTTGGTGCAAATACGGCTTCCATCATCAGAAACAAAGCGAGGGACCCCAGCAACTGCTCCAAAGACATTGTCAAAAATGATGCAGCTGAAGCCAGATTATTTTTCTAAAGTATGTTATTGACTTGTTGTACCTTGGAAATGAGATTTTCTGCCAGAAGTCTACCTCCAGCCAGGAGCCTTCCCTCAGCACACAGGGAGCAGGTGCTGGTCTCAGCAGGCACCTGGCTGTGAGGGTAATTGAATAGTGCAGCAGAGCAAGTTTGAGACTCACCAGAACTCGAGGGCTTTAAAACTATATTAGACAATTCTTTAAAAAACTCAGCTGTAAGCTAGCCTCTAAGGAAAATCCTGTTGCTGGATGCAATTTTTCTGAGTGTTTAACAGGCAAGGAGGTAGAGCAAACATGTTGTCTCTGCTGTCCAGTGTGGTATTGGCAAGTCTCGAACACGTGATTGGAGGTCTGGTAATCACCAGAGGTAGGAAAGGGAATTAATTCATGCCATAGGCCACTCACGTTCTCCTACTGAACTTCCTATTGAAGCTTCCTTAGAGAAGGCTTTAAAATTTCCAGATGCGAAAGTGAAAGTCAGACAAGAGCTGGACTTGATAAGACACTCTGACGTATTAACAGAGGTTATCAATGTTCCTGCACACTGTCACAGAAGACGTGCACTC
>NW_010261839.1:2516-3022 GCF_000690775.1 Eurypyga helias
TCTATTCCTTCCACGTTACTGAAGGTGATTTCTTATAAGTATGTTTTGTTTATACTTCCAGAGGTTGGCATCAGCTTTGTGAGTTTGCCTTTTATTTCTAATAAGACAGGATCAGATAACTAATTGGAAGAAGAATTATCATGGAAATGTTGGGAATTTTTATATGGTACCCCTTGAGACAAATTGAATACAACTTTGTGCTTAAATATAAAAGAAAAATTTAATGAACAATGTACTGGGCAGCATCATATGGCAATGAGCAGTCCTATATAGAGTCTGCAAATATATTCCTTATATACACTTGCACCAGCACCAATCCCGAGAGCTTGGGGCACCTCAGCCCAACTGTGGGTCCATCCCTCAGCCCACTCTGCTGACCAAAGGTGGAGCTTGAGCTCAAGTCAGGAGCTTGAGCTAAAGCCCCTGACTGCTCCCATGCCAGGATGGCTGCAAGACAATGTTGCGTTTGTTTCTTATCACCAAGGGAAACCAGTCTCTTGCAAGGA
>NW_010261839.1:3076-9476 GCF_000690775.1 Eurypyga helias
GTAGTTGGGTCTTTTTGCCCTCCGTGCCACATCATTTTTTGGTCACAAATTACCACTGCTGAGTAGTTACAATTAGATTTTCCCCTTCCTAGATCAAACTGGCTCATGAAGGGGGCTTGTTAGACTCTTAAAAACTATTCCTGAGCAGCATTTTAAATAGGGGGATAGAGAATCTGAACTGGGGTTTGTGTCAAGAGAAGAGCCAAATGTATGCTTGTTCCGGCCAGTACCGTTAAGGAGATGAGCCGCAACCATTCACAATTTCAGGCCCGCTTTGGAAAATACGAGCTGAGACCAGACTGTTGCAATTGTTTGGGAGGCACGAGACATAGCATGGGCAAATCAGCACATGCACAGACTGGCCGTGACATGTCATGTACACCCACCTCTGACCCCTGTGGTGTAAAACGGCACTGACATAAGACTCACAAAGGCAGTGTGCATTGCCCAAGGTCATACAGGACATGTGTCTGAGCTGGAAATGGTGTCCTCGTCCCCTGGGACACCACATCTCAGCAATACCAGCCCTCCTGGCACCTTTAGCCTGAATTTTCTCTGCTTAAACACTAGTGTATGTTCCCATTTCCCCTGCAATTAATTAGCAGGAAAAAAAATTATTATCTGAGAGAAAAGCCATCTTTCTCAGCCTGCTGTGTGTTTAAACAACTGTCAGTCTCCTGAATAAATTGATAAAATGAATATGCTGAATTTTTAAATCCTTATGGAAAATAACCATTACAGTTTTTATAATTGTGAGAGAGACAGGGCTGCTGGTGCCTTTCTGGCATCATGCATTTCTCTGCCACCTTTCAGGCAAGGAAATTCTGCTATGGAGCATGCTGTCTTGCTGTAATCTCATCCTCCCATGGGTAGGGGCAATGCAGCACATGGAGTCCCCAGACAAGGAACTGATCTGCGGGGAGTGGGTTTGAAGAGTGCAGGACAGAGCCCTGCACATGCAGCATGCAGCCATAGGGGACAGCTGCCCTTATCTTCTTTATGGCTATGCTGTTTTAAAAACCCGTGCATCTTCATTCTTTCAAAGGTGTGGTATCCCTGTGTTGATCCTGGTTTGCTGTGCCCTCATGCCAGTCTCCAGGAAAGGACAGAGCTGATGGCATCTAGCATCATTAAGCTCTTGTTCTGCAGGCTCAGCTGCCTGCTAGCTGCTGTCGCACTAACCACAAAGAAATCAGTGACACAAGTGGTGCCATCTACTGGGAATCGAGATATTTACTTCTGTTTGATCCACAGACAAGACCATGGAATCTAATTTAATGCCATCAGTCAGACTCCCTCCAGGCTTTATCTGGCATCTTTGCAATAAGATGTTCGTGGGCAAGAGGCAAAAACTATTCCCACTGGCGCCATTACAAGTCTGGAGATGAATTCAATCTGTCTGTGTAGACATTTCTGTGGGGCTCTAGCGTGGCATCTCCCCACCACAAATTACTGATGCAACAGCACATGAAAAGCTGAGGAAGAACTGCTTATGGCTTTTCAACTTGGGGGGAGAAAATACTCATCCTGCTCTGGCAGAGTGGAGATCAAACACCATACAGCAGTGACAGATAGATGGAGGGTCTTTCAGAGGGCTGATAGCAGAGGAAAGTATTGAGCTTGCAAAAGAGCTTTTGGAGAGATTCTCTGTTGTGTTTTTACCCAAGGTACTTTCCAAAAAGCTTGACAGAACACCCTTATAAACATGGTATAATTTTATTACTGACCTCTGCTTCAGTGCCTAAAGCATCCAAGGAGCAGGGAGCTCCGGAACTTGGGGAGAGACCTTTTGGAGACCTCCATCCAAATGCGGAATATTGGATATGGCCATAGTTTTGCTTATGTGGTTCATAAGCAAAACTATGGCCAGGTGGTTCAGACTGCTCAGCAGCCCCTGTGTTGTTCTGAGCAGCATTTTCACCTTGCTGGTCAATGAGATACATGTTTTCTGGTCCATAATACGCATAGCCAAACACTGAGTCAGGCTTTGGTGCAGCACGCTGCCATTTTGTCACTACCCTAGGTAGAAAAAAACTTTAGCAAGCCACTTGCTGCTGGCCTAAGTCTGTCCCAGTTTAATTCAGTGTGAGTTTCATCTCTGATTTCTGTGGGAGAATTTATGATGAATGCCTTAGAGTAATCCCTTCTGACCTGTAACTTTCTCTCTTTGTAATATTTGGAACCTCCCTCCCTGCCTGCTTGTATTGCTAACAGCTTTTGTCTAACCAGCAAGAAAATAATTAATTCCTAATACTTTCAGTGCTGTCTCCAGAAGTTATTTTAGATGAGCTATTTGTTATATTAGAGTTGCACCTCTGTTTTGCTCTTTATAAAAAGTCGCAAATTAATCAGGTTGGCCTAGACACAGGAATTCACCACGGCCATATAAATGCCTGAATGCCCTGCCAAATAGACCTGAGACATTTTCAGGATGACACATTAATATACAGTTTGAATCCTGACTGGATCTGCAAGGCAGATAGAGCATGGAGGTGTGAAGGTGCACTCCAAAACTTAGTCTAGCAAAATTCTGTTTAATTGAAATGCAGTCCTGTTAACAGAGGGACTTGAGAGCAGCCCTTTCCAAGATGCTCTGCTTTGAGCTGGGATGGGTGGGCTTCTTACCATGTTGTATCTCTTTGTCAGGACACGATCTTGAAGCTGGATTCCCTCACTGTTTGTCTCTTGGTTAAAGATGGACCATTCATCCTCCTGGTTTCTCTTTTGTGGTGTTTGTTAGGCTTTTTGGTTTTTAATCCAGCTGTCTATCCTTACTGCTCTTACATGTGCCTAAAATAGGTCTCTGATGTCAAAGAGGTTGTTTTGTGTTTGGGTAGAAAGAAGAAAAAGAAAAAAAAAAAAAGATTAAATTTCTTTGACTCCAAGGGTTTTTTTTTTTAATTCTCTCTGTGAGAAATATCACACATTCAACATCCCAAATAAAAATACGACCTTGTGGTCAGTAAATCTTTCAATCTTGTGACATTTTTATGTGTAGGTGGGAGAAAAGCCCTTTCAAAACTTCTTAACTTGAAATCCCAACCTGAAATACTACTGGAAGAAGGTAAAAAAACCCACCTGTAGAAAAATTGCCTTTGGATCTCTTTAGCAAGTGTTTGATGTGAATGGCTGCTTAATGGGAAGAAGGCAATATTGTCCCAATTCCTGCGCCGTCAGACCATTCTGTGAGCTTTAGGGATTTTTATACCTAAGACTTGTTTGCCTCAAAAATACTAAGGGTTGTAGCCCTGCTTTTAGGAATGCCCAAACACATATGCCTGTGTGCATAAACCACCTTAGTGTTGTTCTTGTTCTTAATCAATGACTTTGAGAGTGTTTAAGTGCTGCCTTAAAAGGATAAGCTGTGAAAATTTCTTGATTTTGAGAAGAAATCTAATGCTACTAGACTTAGGAAGCAGAAATATACTGCTCTTCAGAAATTCATGCATAAATGGGAGAGGGGACAGGGCAAGAAGAAGTCAGTGGGGTGAGAAGGCTGGGGAGGACAAGCTTGGGACGTGACAAGATATTTCCTGCTTAACCATGATGTCAGTCTGTGTGTCACAAAGCCTTTTTAGATAGAACTTTAAGTGAAAACATATCTGAGCAATTTGTGTGGTTTCTTCCAAGAGGATAAGTAGTCTGAGAAAAAAGTTGTTGGGGTTGGGTTTTTTTTTTTTTTTCTGCTAGAAGTGGTTTATTTTCAAATTGTGAGGCCTGATGCCATTCTTGTTCATGTAGCTTCCACATTCATGAAAATCATCTCACTGGCTCCAATAAAGTTTCTCCTGATCTGCAGCAGTGTCCAGCATCCCACCCTAAGGAGAGTAAGGACTTAGAGGGGAGGAACCCAGCGGTGAACAAGAATGTCCCCACAGGCTTCAGAGTTGGATTTTAAAGCAATGTAAAGCATATGTCACATCCCTTGCCCTGTGAGCCAGTGACCTCAGAAACTGCAGTTTATACACCTTCACCCTTTGTTTGCTAAAAGGAAAGGGAAAAGATTGTCATGGTACATTAACATGAAGGTTGTGCATGCAAGTGGCTCCAGGGAGATTTATAACCATGGAGTTTTCTTTACAAATAGTCCTTGAAATAGTGCTTTGGGAGGGGAGAAGTCAAACTCTCCTCTAGTACCAGATGGAATAAGCAGCTGTGATTTTTTTTTTTTCTACCTGTTTTTGTGATCCAAGGAGAATAGAGCTGGAGTTGCCTGAGTTGCCTCACAGAGCAGTGGTAGTACTTACCTGCTGACATTGGTTTGTTGCTATGTATCCGTGGAGGATTTGCTGGGGGCAGAGGGGGATATTGCCTCCTCCTTCCCCTCTATGGGGAACGACTGTTACTAAATCTTGCTGGAGGGCAGAGGATCAGGTCTGAAAACATGGTGTAGGGTATAAGGAGCAATGGAAAGACTTGTACTGGTTTCAAGTGCTTTTGGGTCAAGGACCTAATTCAGCCCAGTACGGGCTGAATTTTGCATGCGTGCTGAAGCCCTGCCAGTGTGGCAGACAACACTGCTTTGCAACAGCAGCCTGGTTATAAGCATGTGCTCACAAAGCCCTTGTGCCCTAATTCAAATGAATGATTAATTCTGTGTCTCCCTGGACATATGCAGACCACATGCCTTTGCTGGCTAGAACTGCCTGCTCTGGGAGCACAGTATTCATCTCCCTTACCTCTCCTGACTCTGCCTGAGATGTGACTTTTGATGCTGCTTTCATAAAGGGTTTTTCTGGAGGTGGCCTTGTTGGAGACTGAGCTCCACTCTACCACATATGGGGGTCACCAGGAGCTGCTCACACATGTGCAGGACAGGCTTTTTTGCCACAGGAGCCTCCTCATCCAGTGACACAAGTGGTATCAGCTGGAGAACTGAGTGACAGCACAACCCTCTATTTCAGCAACACGCTTTGTCATGGCAAATGATGGCACAGGTGGCACACACTCCCCCTGCTGCTGACTTTGGATGGTGCCTATGCCCTCTCTGCCAAGGCTGCATGCTGGCACCACTTCGGGGAAAACTTGATGAAGAGAGAGTGCAGCAACATAAATGCTGTATTTGAGTTACATATAAAAGGACATGCAGGACTTGCATGATCAAAGGAGCAGTAGGCTGACAGTAATATAATACACACCTTGAAAGTGTCTGCCCTTTGTCTGGTAACTCTACATACTGGAAATGATACAACAGAGGGGAAGGGAAGCTGGTGAAATCTGTCTGCTGTCCTTCCCCAAATACATTTTCCCGGAACAAAGAACATCACTCAGCAAGCCTACATGGAGCTGTGTCAGAGTAGCAACATTTCCATTCTGTACCTGTAAATTGTGCTGTGCCTTCTGGCACATCTGTGTAGTAGGAATTTGCATAGAAAATCAAGACAAGTGGGAAGATCCCAGCCTAAATCCTTCCCTGTCCCTTCTTCTCCACATGACATCTTTCAGTGCAGCCCTGCACAGCCCTGCCTTTTCCCCAGTTGTCCATGCTCAGTCCTGCCTGACCAACCTGACCTCTTTCTATGACTGGGTGACCTGCCTAGTGGATGGGGGAAGGCTGTGGATGTTGTCTACCTGGACCTTAGCAAAGCCTTTGACACAGTCTCCCACACTATTCTCCTACAGAAGCAGGCAGCTCATGGCTTGGACAGATGTACTCTTCACTGGGTTACAAACTGGCTGGATGGCAGAGCACAGAGGGTTGTGGTAAAAGGAGTGAAGTCTGGTGGGCAGCTGATCACAAGTGGTGTCCCCCAGGGCTCAGTCTTGGGGCTGGTCTTGTTTATCATATTTATCAATGATCTGGATGAGGGGATTGAGTGCTCCCTCTGTCAGTTTGCAGATGACACTAAGATGGGTGGAAGTGTTGAGCTGCTGGAGGGTAGCAGAGCCCTGCAGAGGGACCTGGACAGGCTGGATTGATGGGCTGAGGTCAGTTGTATGAGGTTCAACAAGGCCAGGTGCCGGGTCCTGCATTTAGTTCACAACAACCTCAGGCAGCGCTACAGGCTTGGCGAACAGTGGCTAGAAAGCTGTGAGGCGTTGCTGGGCCGGCGAAAAACGATCAGGCAGTGTGCCAGGTGGCCAAGAAGGCCAAGGGGATCCTGGCCTGTATCAGGAACAGTGTGGCCAGCAGGGATAAAGAAGTGATTGTGCCCCTGTACTCGGCACTGGTGAGGCCACATCTCGAGTACTGTGTTCAGTTTTGGGCCCCTCACTACAAGAAGGGCATAGGGATACTGGAACGTGCACAGAAAAGGGCGACAAAGCTGAGGGTCTGGAGCACAAGTCTTATGAGGAGCAGCTGAGGGAGCTGGGGTTGTTTAACTTGAAGGAGTCTGAGGGGAGACCTGATCCCTCTCTACAGGTACCTGAAAGGAGGTTTTAGAGAGGCGGGGGGTAG
>NW_010261839.1:9698-12169 GCF_000690775.1 Eurypyga helias
TTTGATGGCTGGACTGGATGATTTTATAGGTCTTTTCCAACTTTAGTGATTCTGTGTGTGTGGAAACCAGGAGGGCTATGATATCCACTCCTACACTAAGTCCCTTTCTGTTTCCCCCTGGTCCCACATGCCTTTGCTACCTCATGTACTTTTTGTGATCTTTATGTCTGTAAGTACATTGTCACAGGCCAGACTTGAAAAGGGGCCTCTAAATGGAAATCACTATGCAGGAATTGCATTTCCACATGGTGGAGACCTGATTGCTCATGACCATGCATTACATTCCATAAGGAAGGGGCTTGAGTGCTTGAGTTTTAGCTTGTCCCTTTGGGACATCTCTGTGATGAAAAGTCTGATGGTGAAGTTTGATGGTCAACAAGTGTTCAAATGCTATTGAGAAGTCCAGGAAAATATCAGATCATGTGTCCCTGCCAAAAGGAGTTAAACCAACTGTTCTCTGAAATGTTTTAATTTCTGCATGGTAGCATGAATGCAGGTTGTGCTGGGCTGAAGATTGGCTTCACTTCAGCTGATGGTGGCCTTTGGCTATGCCTGGTTGTGACAGGAAGGGCAGGTTTGTCTTTGACAGGTATCTGTCCAAAATGGGTATACTGCACATTTGAAGGAAAAAAGGCAAGATGGATCACTTCTCTGAATGACACACTGGCTATTTCATTGAGGAACAATGCTGCCTGGTTTTGATCGCTGCAAGCCAGGAAGGGCAAGTGTTGAATTTTCCTGAGTCTGATACGTGAGTGTTCTGGGAAGGGGAAGGCCAACAGTCTACCACTCAGAGAGTGCACACTGTGTAGGAGGCATGCTGTTTGAGGTTCCCGAGACAGTCACCATCCCCACAGCTAGTAAATATCCCTGTTCCCTGTCACAGGCAAATTGTTTTGATGAGGTTTTCCTGCCTTCAGAAGTTTTTGGTGCAGGATTTGATAGGTCCTGCAATGGGCATACTTAGTCTACATATTGTGTTCCCAAGCCGAGTCACGTAATCCTTGGTGACAGTTTTCATAAGCCAGGAACAGATAACAGCTGTGATCACGAAGAAGAATGTGAAAACTGAATTCATCAAGTACTCAAAACCATACAAAACAAATTCCGCCTCTATTTTTCTATCTGATATTTGCAGGCCTGTCCCATGATTTTTCAGGAACCAGAACTGATGGTGCAGATTTTACCTTGCCAATGCTAAGCTAAAGAGTTCAGTGCTTTTAGTACTGCTGCCAGGTTGGTGGTGTGTGTCACCCCAGCTACAGCCCTGACTATAGCTGCTTCTTGACTACACAGCCCCTTGGACATGCTCTCCAGTGGGTTGGTTGAATCTCCTCAATGAATGAAGAAGCTCATTTAGCAGCTGTGACTTTGGTTTCAAACAGACACAGCCCTCGGTATTGGCAATAGTCAAAGATGTGTTTTGAACATGTAAAACAAATTCTCCATACTTCAGAAATGGCTTCAGGGATTTTCCTTTCAAGAAGCAATAACCACAATGCAGCCACCTGCAAAACCCGCCATCCTAGCTGAGAGTCCCACTGTGCTTTCCATAGGAATCTGTTGCTGTGGCTAACCAAGAGTGAAAGGTGTAAACCTATTCACAATGGATGAACCAACTTCTTTCTTTTTGCAACATCTGCAACTGATCAGCATCAGGATTCTGTCTGATTGCTGGATAGCTAGCAAATCCAAGTTGAAACATCTGTGTGTCAGATATGCACCACTGCTGATCCATCTGCAAAACACATCAGATGTCAATTGATTGACTTGCACTTGACTGGGCTGGGTAACCAACAAGAAGGAAAAGAGAAACTGCACAAGCACAGTGAGAGTTGTTCACCCTCACGCCTCCTTTTTTTTAGCTCTGCGTTTTTGTTCCTGTGCATTTTTGCAGTCGTTTTTCTAACATGGTGCAGTTATGCTGTTGAATATGGATAGGAGAGTAAAAGCCCACACTGCAAAAAGGCAGAAACACAGCTGTCCCTGGCAAAAATAATCTGTGATTACCATCACTGAAAGTATAAATGAAACATGTCAGGAGATCTTCCAGAAAGAGCTCTGGGATCTCAGCAGCAATAGTGGGGAGGGTTTGGGGTGTGTTTCTGTAATAGAGAGTTGAGCACTTTTGGGTGTCTTCTCCTTTGACTTTTAAATCATCGTGAATCAAACACAACTGTGATAGTAGAGTTTGATCTTTGAAGCTGAATTCATATCTTCTGTCTTGCTAATCCCTGATCACATTTATGCTGGACACCCCCACCCCTCATTGCTTACTACTGCTCACTTCCCTGGGTCATGCGCACGTGCAGTTGCAGTCTTCATCAGAAATAGTCCTGCTCTTCTGACTGCTTCTTTAGTGATCTCTGGAAGTGCAGACATGCATAACAATGATGAAGATGACTCTCATTGTTAGTTTTTTTATGTGATATGCAAGGCAATGATGTGGCCTGGTGTGCTGGGTTCAGCCA
>NW_010261840.1:0-12818 GCF_000690775.1 Eurypyga helias
TCCGGCTCTGGAAGAGGTGCTGGGGAGCGCGGGGATGCTTCGCGAGAGCCTGCTTCCCGGTAGGTCCCTCGTCCGTTACTCAGGGGTACGGCGAGTCCCTGCAGAGCTCCGGACAGCCTGGACACTTGTGTTTTTCATGCTGGGAAAGAACCCTTTTTGTCGGGAGCAAAGCATCCCATCACAGAACGGTTTGGGTTGGAAGGGACCTTAAAGCCCCCCCAGTCCAACCCCTGCCATGGGCAGGGACACCTTCCCAAGCCAACAGAGAACCTCATCCAGCCTGGCCTTGGACACTCCCAGGGATGAGCATCCATAGCTTCTCTGGGCAACCTGTCCCAGTGCTCTCCACCTTCTGTGAGAAGATCTTCTTCCTGATGTCCCATCTCAATCTCCCTCTTTCCGTTTAAACCCGTTACCCCTTGTCCTGTCACTCCCTGCCCTTGGAAAAAGTCCCCTCTGACCTTTCTTGTAGCACCCCCAGGCACCAGAAGGGGCTCTGAGGTCTCCCCGGAGCCTTCTCTTCTCCAGGCTGAACAAGCCCAACTCTCTCAGCCTGTCTTCACAGGAGAGCAGCTGCGTTTTAAGGGAATTTCCCAGTTGTGTTAAAGCACTGGCAAAGTTTCCGTTGCATGCTGTGAGTTTGTGTCCTTTTCAGGGAGAGCAGCGTGAATGGCAGAGTGCATATTAGACGCGTTCCCTTGTAACCACGGGACAGGCACATGAACACCAAGTTGCCAAAGTACCCAGTGGAGTCGGGACACAGACTGCTGAGCTGATCTCTGCAAAACATCAGGGGATCACACATCTGAATAGCACGGGCATCGTGTGTGCTACATTCACTCGGTAGAATAAAAAGGTGAAAATGTTTCTTCTGGCTACTAAAATCAGCAATTTTTCTTTTGACAGGTGCTTTGGCGCAATACTTGAGCTGCTTAGAACTGGTGAACAAAAGACTGCCTTGTGGCCTCGCTCAAACTGGAGTATGCTTTCACTCCGTTCCAGACAGCGAAGAACACAACAAAAAACTTAGAAGGTAGAGTAATAGAGGGATTAATCCTTTTCCATACTGAAATCAACTCTTTGCGCTTGTTCCACTTTTGGATTTTTTTTTTTAATACCTTCTCTTGCTTTTTCCCTGTTATTTTTGAAGGAGTTAACTTGCTGACCTTGCTATTGTTTAAAGAATAGGCGAAAGGACCACGTCTTTGCTTGCATGGTTCAGCTCTCCCAGGACCGCAGGACAGTGGCTCGATTACTGGTTACGCAGGAGGCTGCAATGGTGGAGAAAGGTAACAGCAGTGCACTCCTGGGAGATCTTTGCCTGCTGCTTCTTATCAGAGGGAGGGAATAGACACCCTGATTGGTTTTATGTCATAATAGTGCTGGCCTGTCCTTGTTGCTGAAATACACAACGTTTCCTGTGGGAAACTGAAAAACTACTTAAGCTGATGACAAACCTGTTAGGTAGTTTGTAGCGTGACTTGCAGGAAGGCAGATGTTTTGCATAAGTGATTCGAGATCAAAATGCTGTAAAACAAAGAGATGTGGGCTGCAATTTATAAAAATCTCCTGTTGGAAATGGTGAGTCTTCAGCTTGCGTTACAGACTTGGGTTTTGCCGTTGATACAGCACACAGAGCAGTGCTCGCCCCTTACGTCTTCAACTTTCAGTTTGCAGTGGCCCCATCGAACTTCAGCAGCAGTGATTTTCAGGATGAAGAAGGAAGAAGAGGATTTCGTTTACATTACCGCTTTCCTTGGGGGCCAGAAACAATAGAAACATTGAAGAACCTTGGTGATACTGAACTGTTACAGACGTATCCAGGGGATAGTTCAAAGCTACTTGTAAGCTTTACTACATTAAAAACCGTTCTTGATAAAGATGGTACCCTGTGAGAGAAATGGTTTCTTTGCTGGTCCAGTTGCTTACCATGTGATTGTCGTCTTATTCTTTTGTTGCAAAAGCAGTACAATCGATCCTCTGCTGTCAGACCTTCATTTTCAAAAGCAGATACAATAGAGTTTGGGGTTTTTTTGCAAGGAGTTAATTCTTGGAAATTAGAAATGAGCTATACTGACAACTGTTGCCAGTTGCATAGCCTTTACCTGCACCTCTGAGTAGATGTCAAGACAAACTCAGTCTTAATTTTAAGATTGCTAATACCTTTTAAAAACACGTGCGATCGTATTTTAAATGTAATAAGGGTGCTTGACCTCGGTGCCTCACACGTTTAAAGTAAACAGAAGGCCCTCTGAGACTCTTATTTGAGATATCCCTTTGTGTTGCTTTTCTCTCCAGGGCCGAGATGGAAGGAAGAATGTTATCCCTCATGTTCTGTCTGTGAGTGGAAATCTGGACCGAGGAGCATTAGCGTACCTCTTTGATTCTCTACAGCTAGCTGAGAATCCATTAACCAAAAAGAAAAACCTACAGAGAAAGGTAACTTTCTGTAGCCTGTGTAAGGAGGAATTGGGGATAGGAGGCAGGGGCGGGTCTGAGGACAAAACCCACAGACGATATGGTTAATGCAAGCATGGAAACAGCTCCCTTTTCCCCATCCCCACCCTCCGTTCCCTTCCCCAACAGGCGCGGACAGAACGCTTTTCACTGGTAGCAGTAGGCTGGCCCCATGGAACTGCCTCTGTGGCCCTTTTCACCCTCATAAGCATTTTTTCTCTCATTCTGAGGTCACCTTTCCTGTTTTACCTTCTTTCTCTGATGAGATGGTAGGCTCTTGCCATGCAGGTGGTGAAGGAGTTAAGAGGGATAATAAGGTAGCTGCTGTCCCTGGGAAAGAGCAGTTTGTCTCTTCCAGCAGCATTTGAAGGTTGCTGAGAAGAGCGAGTTGCAGGTGGTAGTGGGGCATTGCCCCAAGGGCCATCATTATTCCCACTTTTACCCTGGTTTTCTGGAGTTAGAGGCCTAACTTTGAGGCAGCGCTTGTTAACCAGTGTGGTCTTTAGGAACAGGCAGTAGACTGGGTGGTAGCTGTCTGCTGGGCTGTCCCTGATCACTCTGGCCCCATTCAAGATGAAGGCGCTCTGCTGCAAAACTTCATCTCTTTTCTGGGGCTCAGCCAAAATGGAGCAATTTCTGCCACGCAGTCCTAGCTGGCGTGTGTGCTAGTTAGGTGAAATACGGCTTACTTCCAAGGCAGGATTTAGTGCAATGAGGAGAAAATTTTGTATGTTTAGAACGTCGGTTTCAGTGAAAAAAATTCAAATGGCTTTTTAATATTTCCTAGTTCTGTTCAGAATTTCCTGCTAAATACATTTAGTAATCTATGCTTCTTATAAAATTATTAGGTACTTAAGCTTCATCCTTGTTTAGCACCTCTTAAAGTGGCCTTAGACGTAGGAAAAGGTCCAACATCAGAGCTGAGACAGGTACGTTGTAAGTATTTTAATCTGGAGCAGTGGCTTTCCGTGTGAACGCCAGTTACAGTTGCGATGCTGTTTACGTGGGGCAGAAGCGTGCTGCTGCTGTGGTACACAGCGCTTCCGCTGTGCGGGTGGCGAGTTGGAGCAGGGGGCATAGACTGCAGGCAGTGGGTGGTAGATGCCTTCTGCGCATGAACACGCTGATTTCAGAACTGTTCTGAGGGCCGGTATTTGTTCCATGCAAAATAAGGAAAAGAACTAACAAAATCTCTCTCAGCCTCTTAATCTTTCAGAATTACCTTAAAGCATGGGGTGTGTCTTCAGAAGGGTTTTTTAATAGATTTTACTTCAGTCAGTCGTGAAGCCGGTCCCCGCAGAAGGGAGGAAACTTAGGCTGGCATGTTTTTAAATAGAAATGGAGATATAATTGCCAGGCTGCTTTCTACTTGGACATTATTTCAGCCAGAAAACTAACACCAGCTAGAGACGCTGATACCACGCATGCTGGAGTTTGAATGGTGTCTTTGTATAGCACATCAAGCCCTCAAAGTCTTGTCTTTTAACTTTGTTTTTTTAAAAAAACACAGGTTTGTCAAGGGTTGTTCAACGAACTGTCACAAAACAGAATTTCTGTGTGGCCGGGTTATCTTGAAACCGTGCAGGTATCTCTGGAACAGCTTTATACAAAGTAAGGAGAAATAATCTTTTGTAAATTAAACTATGAAGGTGAAAGATGACTTTATGTGGACTAACAAAAATATGCCAGTATTCAGTAAGAAGTCGAGTGCAGTAACCACATGGCTGAAGGCGTGTATCCTGAACTATAAACTTGGCTTCAATTAGTTTTACTACAGAGAGCAACGTTACATTTAGATAGTTCGTTTTTAAAATTAAGTGAAGTTACAAGCCTTTCAGCTGCTGTTGTTTATCTGGAACTGTGAAACTGGGCCTACAAGAAAGCTGGGGAGGACTTTTTCCAAGGGCAGAGAGTGACAAGACAAGGAGTAACGGGTTTAAACGGAAAGAGGGAGATTGAGATGGGACATCAGGAAGAAGTTCTTCCCACAGAGGGTGGGGAGGCCCTGGGACAGGTTGCCCAGAGAAGCTGTGGATGTTCATCCCTGGGAGTGTCCAAGGCCAGGCTGGATGAGGCTTGGAGCAACCTGGTCTAGTGGAAGGTGTCCCTGCCCCTGGCAGGGGGGTTGGAACTAGATGATCTTTAAAGTCCCTTCCAACCCAAACCGTTCTGTGATTCTATGAAATGCCTTTTAGGGAATCTCCTTTTGAAAATAAATGTCTTAAGATGAGTCACAAGCTCACAGAACTGTTTCCCACCCTCACCCCCAGTTTTGCATCTGGACTGGTTCTGTGTTTTGTTCTTAAGTACTGTTTCAAATAGCACACTGTGTCTAGTCTGGAACGTAAAAGTTCTTCCAAGTCTGGAATCATTACTGTTAGTGTGTGTGATGGAATTATTTGTGCAGCTAAAAACTACTGTTCTAGTTGAGGGCTTCAGATATGATTTGTTGATCAGGAGAGAATTTTGAGCGTTATCACTGCTCATGTCAATGGATCTTGAGTATATTGATGAATATGTTTTCCCTAAGAGAAAATAAATATGACTATTTGTTCTGTACAGTAGTCTTCAAAGTAAGTTTGGCTGTTAAAAAACAGAAGAAAGAGATATTCTGCTTCTACAAAAATACTCTTGTAATAGGTCACCAAGTAACATTCTTCTTAGATACTAAAGTAACGAAATTACAGAAATGCAATCAGGAAAGCAAGGAATGGCAACAAGAAAACTGGTGTCTTCACACTGAACTTAGTGCAGTATAGCAAAAAAACCCTACAGCTTATGGTCACTTATACGTAATTAATCTGAATTTTTCATACGCCAAAAGCAGTAATAGATGTGCTCTTCTCCTTGCAGGTACGACGAGATGAGTGTTCTCTTCATGGTCTTGATAACCGATGCCACTCTAGAGAATGGAGTCGTCCAGCTGAGAAGCAGAGACACCACCATGAAGGAAATGATGCACATTTCTAGGCTGACGGACTTTTTAACAAAGTATGTAACATCAGCCAAAAATGTGTAAACTTACATTTGTTGAATAAATGGAATTTCTTAAACATCTGTGTCTGAACTGGCTTCTGCAGTGTCATAGACTGTGATTTCTCTGCCAGTAGTTCTAGAACTTGGCAGTGCTCCTGTTTTCTGTCAAATAGAGACCATCTAGGCCTTCCAGGTTACCTTGAAAAGAGGGAAGAGACAAACTTGTCCACCCTTAGCAGGTCTAACTATATTCTCTTTTATGTCTCCAGTTTTTCTGTCTTACTGAAAATACTCCATGCTAACCTAAAAATTCGTCTTTCGTCTGTGTATTGCTGACACATTTATGGTCTCTGCTGGAAAATGGTCTTTTTATATAAAAGACTTCCAAATCTTAAATGTTTTAATAACATCAGTAAGTATCTTTGTACTGTTTGTAGGAATGTATTTTAATCACATGGCCTTAGTTCTTCTACATCTAAGCTACTTCATCTTGCACTTGATAAACATAAAATCAGAAATAGATTATCAAGAGTAACAGGAAACAAGAAAGAAATTCTAAACAGTTTTTGACAAGCATTTTTGTGGATAAAAAATGTCTGCACATAGCAAATGGTGGAAAAAGACTAATGTGTGATCGTATTTAACCTAAACATAAGTGTTGTAGTCAAAATCAGATACAGGAGTTTGCACAGATACAAAACCAAGTAGATTGACTATGTGTGTGCAGCTTGCTAAGTCGCTGTAGTAAAGTGCTTTAAGGTGTATGCAACAAGGCCTGTGGCCACCGATAGTCGTCAGTGCCATGAAACACAAGAACTTGCCTTAAAAAGTCTTCTGTTAACATGGTGCTTATTTATAAAGAGGTTATTTGTAACTGGCATACACAAAATAATGTTAATTGCTGTGTAGGGTAACTACGCTAGATGTAGCGCAAGGTTAGCAAAGTGTGGCTGTGTGAGTTGATGGACTCATGGAGTTCTGCAAAGGCTGGTTATGGAATGACTTTAAAGCAAACCAGAAACGTCTAAGAAACAGCCGACAGCAAGATGCAGAATTTGTTCTGGGGTTAGCTGTCCCAGAAGTTAATTTTAGCATCCTACCCCTACTCTGAGAGCTGAACTGCTGCCCTCGCTGCTAGGTAACCATGGGTGCAAAGGCCACATATGCGTCCTCTAGCATGTGCCTAAGTGGACAATGCAGTTGGGAATTTTTTTTTTAAATACTTGACTAAAGCCTTTTGATTATTTTCTGTCTGCATACAATCCAGTTTCTACTCCTGGAGAATTTTGAATATACAGGAACTTGGGCCAGGGTGAAAGCTCTACAACACTTATTCCTTTCCGTTTATTCATCAGATACATACAATGCCAGACTGAATGTTTTGTCCAGCAAGATCTTACCTAACAGTGACCACATTGTTTTGTTTCGTTTTGGGGTTTATGGTGCTGTTTGGGCAATAAGCTGCTGTTTGTTTAATGGGATTGCTGTTTGTTTCTCTGTTAATTCCAATTTTTGTCTGATCTATTTTTGCTTTTAAGTTGAAGTCCTTAGAGATTACGACTCGGGGATTTTGCTTGCTAGTAGAGAACGAGCTATATTGTTTGTCTACAAAATAATTAGACCAGGAAACTAGTATCTAAACATCAGCTCTTTTTGTGCAGACTTGGTGGTACTAAACCACATCTGAGGACTGAAAAATTCTTTAAAAATACGTGATTAATTTAATTGCAAAAGAGATCTTACCATGTATTCAGTTTCTGATGAGGACCTCTGAATAGACTGTAGCACATGCCCTGTTTTCTGTAAAAAGCCAGAATAACATAATTGATAATTCCTTTTGTTTGCTACAGATACACAACAGAAGAATTAATATCAGTAATTTGGTCACTAATAGTATCTCCTGTGTGATTTCATAACAAGGCTGGTGAATTTTGGGGTCATAGGATGGTGACAGGCTTTTTATTTGGGATTTTTTGTTTGCCTTTTTCCCCTCACAAAAGTATTAAAGTTACTTCAAATTCTTCATAGTCAGTAAGGAGTTTCAGTATAACTGCTACGATGTAAACCCTGCCTCCCCCCAGCAATGCCCCCCCCACCCCCCACCCTGCCCCAATACTTATTTGTGCACATCAGATGTTCCAATATTATAGCATGAGCTTTTCACCTCTTTCATCTCTTCTAATAGCAGAAATGTTGACATACTCTTCTGGTTTAACAGGCTCTGGATTAAAGATGATGAACAGCAGTTAACTCAGTTACAAGAGACTGATCAGATTTTGTTACTTTTTTTTAATGGTCTTGAAACAAAGCTGTGAGATTCCATATTGCATATCAATCTACCACGCTTTCGGTGGTGTTCCCATGCTTATCAGAGCTATTGTCATGCCCTTGCAGGCTGCGTGGGCAGAACGCTGGTGGATAGCTGGCAGAAGCAGCTCCACAGACCACTGAGTTAACATATCAGGGCAGCTACAGTTCCGCCTACCCTGTCAACAGGAGGGCACGTTTATTGGAGGAGAATGATTCTTTTTGGTATTTAGAAACAGGAAACAATGCCTTTGCTGTTGGTTTGTTGTAGGGAGTTCTTTTTTTTCCCCTTGAAAATGCTGATGTTCACACATAAGGCAAATGTAGGAAATGACAAGATAAAAGCATTGTGGCTGGCGTGTAACATGTTCATTATTGCGTATTTTCTGCAGCTGAAGTAACGTTTCTTAACGTAGGTCAGTTGCTTTGTTGTCTTAGCATTACTTCATAATTTCAGGTTGAACTGAGTCTTGTCACAGTTAAGCAGCATGGAATAAAGAACTGTCGTGTACTGGACAATTTTGAACAGAATGCAGGAGCTACGTAAGTTTTTTGTTTTGCTACAACTTGCATATGGCCCATTCTTATCTCTTAGTGAATGGGCATTGCACCCCTGAGCTACTTATTGTCTTAATTTTCTTTTCCTCTGTAATGGCTATTTCAGTCCTCACCATGAGTTGCCAAATGCAGTTCTTCATTTTACTTCTATTTACAGTAAATTTTTGGATAGAACTTCATTTAACCGGGTGCAGTTTTGGCTGCGTGGCTGATGGGTAGTGCCAACTGTGGATCCTGAGGGACTTCAAATACTGCCTCTGGCCGGCATGGTCAGAAGGAGCGTTAGCTCACTGACTGAACGGTTGTAGGTGCCCCACTGGTTTTGCAGTACCTGAAGAAATTTGCCCAAACTACCTACAAGTAGTATAACGGCATTCTTCAACCAAACTCCCACAAGCAAGTTGGGTGACTGCATGAGGAGTAACATGAACTTACCAATCTCTGAGTATGTGACATAGTTTTCAGTGTCTTCTGCATTCACTGTTGAAGTAGGGCCTCTTGAGGACCTAGTAGTCTTAAATTTTTCTGCAAATTGTAAAATGAAAATAAACACATGCCCATGTACATATATCACTTTTTCTCAGAGGGAAATAAACAGCTCCATGATATTTTTTGAATACTTTGAGGTCTCAGATAATGTTATTTTCATGATAAAAACTACCAACAGCATTTTTAATAGATTTTCCTTTCTTTACTAAGAATAACGAGGTCCAATTCCTTCCAATGTTCATGTATATTAAATTAGATATTTCTCCCATCCCTGACCTGCTATCTAAAACACAGCTCAGACGTTTTGCCTTATTTATGTCTTGTTAAGTTGCCTGTGCCAGTTAAGACAGACTTGACAACATCCTAAAATACTAAGAGCATAAGTCTACTTGTAGCATGATACTTGCACACTCCAGTGTATAGACAACATAAATGAGCAGTTCTCGAAAATTAAACAGACATTCAAATAACTTACTTGCTTTATATGAAGGAATGATGTAATATGGAATTGCCAGAGCACATCCTATTACGAATAGTATCAAGATCAGCCCAAGACAAATTATCAGGTGTTGAGAATGGTTTCTCTCTTCTGCCATAAAGAAAAAAGGTGCTTATGCTATGAAATAATGTTCATATGCTAAGTATTTTCTGTAAATTAAAATTAAGTCTTTGCATTTCTTTCATCTTTTGGATTAACTGTGGTTAATGTAACTGCTCAGGAGAGTCCCAGCTGCACAGTGCCACAGCAGCAGGAAGAGAGCTTGGTGGTACCAGCAGACTCTCATATGCCAGAGAGAAAAATGACACTAGACTCTCCTCAGGGTGGAGCAATGTGGACCCGGGGTCTCTTGTAGAAGTCCGTCTTTTACAGTCATCCTGCATGGCTACTTCAACTTCTGCTGCTATCTAGGCTGCATGGAATTCTCTCTTTCTGCATTAATTTTAAAAACCCAAATTATTTTTTTAATTGTAAAAAATTGTATTTTGAACGTTACCTTGCAGGAACAAAATTTCTGGCTAAAAAACTTCCATTGTTGCAACACTCTGAACTTTGTGTGGTCCCTGTTTATTGACAGTGGTAAACTTTCACACGTGCGTACCTGCTAATGTGAAGTTGAAAGCGTTGCTGTATTTTGTTTTATTGATAAAACTATTTTCAGCTTTGCATCTATAGGTTCCAAAGTCACTGGAGGAATTGATACATAGAAAAATCACAGCTGCTTCCTTCTTCTGCATCTTCACTCGGGAGATGCTTTGTTTTTCTTTGAAGAATATGTATGTGATAGGAAGAGAGCCATTCTCTGAGAGACAATAAAGGGTCACATTCTGACCTTTCTTTGCTTGAGAGGTGGGTGAGCTCAGCACTGGTTTGGAAACTGGCTCTGTAAAAAGAAAACTGAGGAAACTGCATCACTGAGTACAGGACAAGCTCCAAAGCAAGACTTGGTGTGAAGCAGCAGCATTGGCAAATGAGACGGGCATCGAGGGTGGGGGGCTCAGTGAGCCAGGTCAGAAGAGCACTGCCAACTCTTAAGGAAGTAACAGCCGTTTGCAGTGAAGTTCAGCTCTGCGATCAAGGCAGTGCACACTGCTGTACAAAACAGGATCTGTCACAAGCAAAAAACCCTGACTGCTGCTGCTGCAGGTACATTGCATTGCACATGGCTATGTGCTCTTAAAATAAAAAGTGCTGGGGAGGTATACAGCGAGACATACCTAGAAGGGTGAAGATGAGACTATTGCTGTATTTTCCGCCATGGGAGTTGTCACTGTCAGCTTTGCATTTGTATTCACCCACATCACTGGCAGAGTTGATAGTCAAGTTAAACAAACCAGGAGTCAAATCTGGCCTAATTGAAGTGGATACCTTCTGATTGTGTTTAAACAATGTGTATCTGACAGGTGGAGATCCAGAGTCCAGCTCGCAGGAGATGGTGATGTTCTGGTTCATCATTACATTCAAACACCCCTGAACAAGTATGAGCCTGGGATTGGACAACATCTCTGGAAAGAAGAAACTCGGTGAGTTCACTGCACTTACCATCCAAGAAACTCCCAAATTTTTACAAAAATATGTTCAGGACCAAGCTATACTTATTTTTGTTGAAAGAGGGGGTTATATTTTTTCCCACCTCTGGTAGAAGGCAACACAACTTTTTATTTTTCAAAATCTGTATGCACCTTCCAACACTTGAAAAATGCACTTCTCATACAGAAGAGTGCATATACACACAAAGCCAAGAAGTGTGTCCAGAAGGACCAACAAAAATACTTTTGAACTACAGCAGCGTTGAAGATAACAGAAGTATGAAAGATAAACAGATATTATGGGATGTTAACTGTAGGAGAAAGTAACCTTATATGCTAGGTGAGAGGTAGCATTTGAACCTGAAAGTAAAAGCAGTACTTTATTTGTGGCTGTCAACAGGCAAAATTAACCTTGTGTAAGTAGATGAAACTTCTGTGTAGTAGCAGCAGGAGCCTTTACAATCTGTCACATTAGTTTGCTTTTAGGAAACCATACAAATAAATTTGTAATAATAACGGCTTTTCATGTAACTTGGTAATAAACTAGTCATGACTAAGATAAATTGTGACACTAGAGGGGAAAAAATACGTTTTAACAACTTAAAGCCATTTTGACTGTACCTAAAAGCAAAGAAAGTCAGCTGTATAGAAACTTGTAAAAATTGCCTCACTTACCATAAGGGGCAAAATATTTAACTTTGCATTAATGTTCTGGACATTTTTAAATCCCTCACCCATATTTTTGTTAAGTCTGTTTCAACACATACCCCCAAAACAACAACAACAACAAAAATGGCTTACCTTTGCCGTTTGCAGTAGTTTTCTGAATTTGTTGAGACACTTGAACTAAGAGGAGAAAAGAAAGCTTTCAGACAGGAAACAGTGGTTCTTGTTTAGAAATACTTGTAATATGTAAGAAGTGTGTCCTTGGCTTACGGTAGGAAAACAGCAGAATTGTGAGAAAAACCATTTTCTTGACACTGGGCAAGACAGCTGGTGGGGTTACATTCGTGGTGAGATCTTTGAAGAATGGCTCCAGGGGTTGAGGAAGTCCTAAATAGGGAAACAACTCTGGTCTTCACTGATGTTCCTGTGAAGACTTCTGTCGTATTCCGCTTACACTTGGCCTGGGGCAGGCAGAGCAGTGGCTAAAGAAAAAGCTGTGGAGCGGTTTTGGGGTACAACAAAATGTTACATAGAGTTGTTCTAAGATGTAGCTGGCATAATAAGCAGCTTTTGCGTGTGAGAGAGCTGTGTGGCAGCACTGTGCTGCCATGCGGTATAGAAGGCTCTATGTCATTTTTCCTTCGCTGTTCTTACAAAAGAATGAGATCATGATTCCTATCAATCAGTCACGCGTTTGCTGGAGATAATACAAGTGATCATATGGCTGAGACGAAGGGAGTATGTGGTTCTGGGGGCTTTTTAGCAGCAATGCACTTTTTAAAAATATTGCCCAAAAAACTACTTGCACAGCGAGTGCCTTAAAAGTGTTGTTGTGAACCTTATTTCTTTGCCCAGTTTCTGAAGGTTAACAAGACAATGCCCTACCGATCTGTCGTCTCCTGCGTAGCACAAAACCCCTCCCCAGGCCTGGGCTTTTGCACCACTGCAAATTTCCCTCACAGAATCATATGTGCAACTTCCTTCCTCCTTGTTTTTTCTCGCTTTTTTTTTTTTCTTAATTTCTTGTAAGACAACCTCCACCCCCGCCCTCAGTAAGGTTTCTTATGTGGAAATCCTGACAACGAACCACAAGACTGGAATGTTTTTTTGGCAGCTGGCAGGGGGCATGTGTAAAACCGCCAATATCGGAAGAAAACTGGGAGCGTTTGTGCGTTTTCCTCTTGTGGGAGCCCGTTCTTTGTCAGAAAACGGCAGAAATAGTCCCGAAGGCGCTGGCAGCCAGGTGGCAGAGGCGAGCTCTCCCGAGGGCTGCGAAGGAGCCCGGCTCTCGCCTCCCTGTGCGGAGGAGGGGGCGGGAGGCTCCGCGGGCGCGGGCG
>NW_010261841.1:0-214 GCF_000690775.1 Eurypyga helias
GACACGGCCACCAGCGGCACCTCACCCCTGCACGGGTGGCTTTGCAGGGTAGATATCCCACGTTGGAGCAGGGTGGGGGGAAAAAGCGATGCAGTCACCCTGCCTGGGGGCAGATGCTCTGCAGCGCGCGACCTGCGAGTCAGGAGGGGGAGCAGGGCTCCCCGGGGCTTTTGGGGGATGGCACGCAGGCAGGGAGGTAGCAGCTTTCCGTCTG
>NW_010261841.1:345-934 GCF_000690775.1 Eurypyga helias
TCAAGCTCCGTGTCCTCACGACCTTCCCGGCCTCAACACCATGTCCCTGCTCATCTCTCCGGGGGCCCCCTCGATGGCCCCCTCTGTGCCTGGCTCTCCTGCATGCTGGAGGGGAGAAGGGGACCACATCCTCACCTGGCAGGAGGATGAGGCAAAGAGCAGCCCCACAGCCGCCCCCCCAAAAAACTCCCACAGCTAGATGGGATGCCAAAAGCCCCAAGCCAGCTCTGGGATCCCTCCCCAGGAGGGTGACAGTCCCCAGCACAACACTCCCGAGTATCCTTGAGCCCTTTGAGTTTCGGCCCAGCCCCAGCACACAGCCGGAGCCTGTGCAGCACCAGGCCAGCTGCCCCCTCATCCCCCTTAGAGTCATCTCAGACCCCACAGGACATACTTAAGTGCTCCTGCTACATCCAGGTCTCACCCTCAGCTCCCATTCCCGTGGGAACAGCAGCACAGGAACAACCACGGAGCAAAAAAACCCAAACCCACAGGGTTCTTTTTCTGTAAAAAAAATGAGAGAAAAAAAAAAGGAGGGCAGGAGCCCTCGTGGCTTCGCAGCTCAGCGCTGGCTTGCTCGGGGATTTCC
>NW_010261841.1:1028-2309 GCF_000690775.1 Eurypyga helias
CCCACCTGGCCTGTGGCGTTTGCTCCAGGAAAAAACACATCTCCTTTCGGAGCATCCTCCTAGCAGCCCCCAGCCCTGAGGAAAAGTACCGTGGGTGCCGCAGCACCGTGCCCTGTGCCGCGCCAGGCTCTGTCGCTGCACCCAGTGGCACCGGAGTCACCGCAGCAGGATGTCCTCCCCCTCCCAGCAGCTAATTAATCCTTCTGCTCAGGCAGAGCTCATTAGCGATGGTGCAACGTGGGGCTGCTCCGGTTGCCTGGCATGTCCACCCTTCCCAGCGGAGAGCAAGGTCAGCATGAGGGATGCTCCGGCACTGGCATCACCACCCCACTTGCCCCGGGCTCTGCCTCCCGCCCCCCTCGATGGCCTTTCTTGCAGGCTGGTGGTGTTTTTTCAAGCTTATACTATAGGAAAAGAGATTTAAAAAAAAGAAAAAAAAGGGGGAGAGGGGGTGGAGAAAAGCCCCCCTGAGCCCAAAGGCGAGCGAGAAGCAGCCAAGGAAAGCAGAGGAGTCAGCCAAGTGCCTCGCTCCGTGGCAGGCAGGGCGCGAGTGGGCCGCCCTGTAAATGTTTTGAATTTCCAAAACAGGAGGGAGAAGCCAAGAGCTGCCGAGTTCCCCCACACGCCAAGAAGGACAAAGGGCATCCCGGCGCGGCAGAGGCACGGGCAGGCACCCAGCACCTCGGCTCTCCCCCATCCCGGCTCACCCTGGGTCCCTCAGGATGCAGAAGCCCCCTCCAGCTCCTCTCGGATTATAGAGGGGGAGAAGCAGCACAGGGGTGCCGGGTGAGGGCAAGCACTGGGCTGGCGGTGGCCCCACAGACAGGTCCTGCACAGGATATGGGATTTGCACCCACCGGCACAGCCTGGAGCAGAGCCCGGGGCAACCCAGCACACAGCAAAGCCCCCAGCTCCCCATCCTGGCAGTGCAGAAGCCTCCCAACTCACACTCCCTTGGGAACCTGCCCCCTTTGAGGGCCAAATCCATTGGAAAAACCACAAAGCCAGCTCTGGAGGCTCTCCTTGCTGCGGGATGCTCTGACGCACACCGGAGGGAAATCCCAGTGCCCACCCCGGCTGCTGGCAGGGATGCGAGGATGCTGCATGGGTGGTCCAGCCCCTCGGAATAATCCCCTGTCCCGAGGGGTGATGGTGCACCCCCAAAGAGCAGAGCCTGCCCCGTAGGAAAGAAAGGGCTGCGGGAGATGGGACAGCATCCATGGGAACCCCAGCAGCACAGCTCCCACACTGGGCTGCCCCACCACCACAGATTATAGCCTT
>NW_010261841.1:2323-2675 GCF_000690775.1 Eurypyga helias
AGTTTATAGCCTTGAACAGATTATAATCGTAAATTACAATCTTCAACAGCCCCTAAAGCCCCATCTGCCTAATCCTGCCCCAGCCCCCAGCATAAACCCCCACGGGTTTATGCCTTGAATGGGAGGAGCGGGTACCAGCCCTGCAGGCTGGGTATCAGGCAGGATAGCGGGAGAAGGCACAGAGCGAGCCCCCCCAGCAACGTACCGCCGGCTTAGGAGCAGGCGGGGAGACAATCGAGGGACTACGCGGCCTCCCCGCCGCCAGATGTGTGTTAATAAGGCAGCTGCCCCCCAAGCTAATAAGGTCACTTACTGGCTCCAGCAAGACGAGAAAACAAGCAGGGGCTTGGCT
>NW_010261842.1:0-215 GCF_000690775.1 Eurypyga helias
GGGGAAGGGCATCAATGGGACCCCAGGAAAACATCAACAGGGCCCGGGAACGGCCTCCGTGGGACCCCCAGGAGAGCATCAATGGGGCCTGGGAAATGCTTTAACAGACCCGGGAAAGGGCGTCAATGGGGCCCAGGAGCAGCCTCCATGGGACCCCCAGAAAAGTGTCAACGGGGCCTGGGGAAGGGCATCAATGAGGCCTGGGAATGGCCTCC
>NW_010261842.1:336-709 GCF_000690775.1 Eurypyga helias
CAGCAATGGGGCCCGGAAAAGCGCTTTAGTAGGCCCTGGGGAAGGGCATCAACGGGGCCTGGGAATGGCCTCTGTGGGACCCCCAGGAAAATGTCATTGGAGCCTGAGAAAAGCATCAATGGGGCCTGGGAAGGGCTTTAACAGACCCTGGGGAACGGCATCAATGGGACCTTAAAAAGGGCATCAATGGGGAGTAAGAAAGGGCATCAGTGAGGCCCCTAGAGAGCATCAATGGGGTCTGGGAACGGCCTCTGTGAGACCCCCAGGAAAATGTCAACGGGGTCCGAGAAACACCTTCAGAGACCCTGAAGAAAGACAATAATGGGATCCCTGAAAAGTGTCAATGGAGCCTGGGAAGCGCCTTAACAGACCC
>NW_010261843.1:0-260 GCF_000690775.1 Eurypyga helias
GGCTGGCGGAGCCCAACTACCTGTGCCTGCTGGGTAGGCCGGGGCAGGGGCTTCCTGGGGAAATGGGGCCTGTGGGCCTCGGCCCCCGGGGGGAGTATGCGTTACCTCTTGGGTTTGCTGGGGCCGTACTGTTGGGGCATTTCTCCCACCCCATTTCAACTGCCATGAGCTGGTACTGCTCCGGCTTTCCTGAGCTGGATCCAGAGCAGCGTGGCCAGCAGGGCGAGGGAGGGGATTCTCCCCCTCTCCTCCTCTCCCAT
>NW_010261843.1:710-1065 GCF_000690775.1 Eurypyga helias
ATGGCGGGGGGTGGGACTGGACGGGCTTTAAGGTCCCTTCCAACCCCACCCAAACCGTGATTCTATGTCCAGCTCTGGTCCATCCTGGGGATACGCACTCGCCACTGCTGCTCCTGGAGGTTTTAGAGGTGGACATGATGTCTTGACCATTGTGCAAAGATTTCTGAGAAGCACTTGCATCTTGCATAGCGGCAGTACATCAAGGGTGACAGATACTGCAATGTTGTTAAATGTTTTGGCAAGGAAGTCAGCCAGTTTGAGAGTGGGGCTGGGGTCTCTCTGATGACCCTCTCCCCATCTCTGGGGCAGCACAGAGACAGTGGTGCTGGATGCCAGGAGGTCAGAGGAGGCACGG
>NW_010261844.1:0-3321 GCF_000690775.1 Eurypyga helias
CCTCCCTCCCCCCCTTCCCAAGTTCAGAAGAGTTTTCCGCCGTTAAAAAAACCACATTCCCATACAGCACTGGAGTAAAAGCTTGGCTGTGCTCTATGACGAATGCTCAGTTCCCAGTGCACAAACAAAATTATGGCAAATGGGAGGCTTTTCTGGCATCCAAAGAAACAAAGAGCTGCTGCAGTCTCCGATTTTCTCTTTTTTTTTCTTTTTTTTAAAAAAAAAGCAAAAAAAACCCCAAACAACCCCCAGGTTAGTGGTTCCTTCACAGCCATGCGCAGAGGTTTGAGTCTAGAACCAACAGTTTCAGAGTACATTTGTAAACATCAAGTCTTGCCAGAGGCAGCAGAGGATGGGCACTTCACATTTCCGTATTAAAACAGGGACTGAGTGGAAGGTTACGCTTTGAACACATTTATGCAAGTCTTGCTAAATTCCGAGAAAGTGGAACAATCCATCTCAAGTCTCAGATTTGAAGACCGTCTCCCAAATTTCACCAAAAGGAGCCAAAGCCGTCGGACTGTTCCTTCAAGGCTCAGTCACCGCTGTGCTTTGCATATTCAAGGTTCCCGACGAAAACCAACTGAGGCGTATGCATATTGCTCTATGTTCAGATCTCGCAGGTTAAAAAAAAAAATCCTGGTTCAAAGGGTCTGTGTCAAAGGAAAACTCGGAAATAAATAATGCTGGCATCGTTTTAACCATGTTACCAAAACCTTGGGCAGGCGGGTTAATCCAACCGTGCGGATACCGAGAGGAGAGGCAGTTTTGTCATGGGAGGTTGAGGTCAGGACAATCGCGGTTCCTGAGGTAATATGTCTGAGTCCATTTCCTCAAAAGCGGGGTCGACATCGTCGCCGCTGCCAGTCTGTTCCCGCTGCACCCCCTTCCAGCTGGCCTTGTTCAGGCCCAGGTGGCCCAGCATCGTCTGCGACAGCCTGGTGTTTGAAAACCGGGCCCACTCCCCGAACAGCGGCTCCACCAAGTAGGTCATGAAACCTTCGGGAACGAGCAAATGTATCCAAGTGAAAAGACACACAGGGAAAAACCACCCCACTCAACGTAAATAACACTTAGTAGCAAATAATAATACATCGGGCTCTTCTTCTCCGGTGTACATTGAGCAATTAATCTCAATATTTAGGGCACCTTTACCAAACAATCTCTCAAAATGTGAAAGGTTTTACTGGTCGGCCAAAGAAATGGTGTGATACTGGATTACAGATTCCCCCCTTCTTTCACAAGAACGACCAAATCAAGGAAAACATTGGAGAACGACGGGAGGGGAATCTAAACATCAGCAACTAAAACCTACATTTCTAAAAGACAAGTTTTATAGCAAATTACTCCACAGCCAGTCTCAACTATATTGCACGGGGTGGGGGGGGGAACAAAAGGAACACTCTTTTCCTGGTGTGAAGCTGATCGCAAGTCCTGACAAATACGGGTCAGAGACGCCTCGAAAGCGGCCCCAGAACATCTGCCTGCACACATCTGCATACATGTCTGCGTGTACGGACGTGAGCCCATATTTACAGCATCCGTTTCCATGAACCAAAAATTCAGTGGTAAATACACCAAAACTGAACGCTAACTACAGAAATGTACGATTTCCTAAGGTTCTAAATTAAAACAGTGCAGCTGACTGAACAGATCAGGGGTTTGTCTCTGATTTCAAGCACTAATACCTATTCAGAATCACAGAAAAAGGTTGGAAAAGACCTGTAAGATCATCCAGTCCAACCACCAACCCAACACTACCATACCCACTAGATCATGTCCTCAAGCGCCACGTCTACACGTTCCTCCAACACCACCAGGGATGGTGACTCCACCATTCCCTGGGAAGCCTGTCCCCGTGCCTGACCACTGGGCATTATTAAATTATATGATGCTTGTTAAAGTGATTATTTTCTTTACTATGTTTCCAAGTCCCACTCAATCTGCATGAACGACTCGCAAGTCAGCCCTCCTGCTATTTTAAATTCAACTCAAGTTAGCAAAAACTTAATAGAACAGCTATTCCCAGTTCTCCATCAAATCTCTGCCCACCGCCTTTTTTAAGGCTACCGTTAATAGGGATGCTAACATCCTGGGAAGTTGGAACCCTGCTGTGGCAACCTCGACGCAAAAGGCAGCGAGGCTGCATGGATAAGGGAACAAACCTCCTCTTCCCAAACTGGCCACTTTAGGGGAGAAATGGTCTGGGTAGCAGCCCCGGAAAAGGCAGACAGCTGCTCCCCACGCTGCACCTGCTCTATGAGAAAGAAAACCCAGGGGCTTCGGTCCCAAGAAGTGTCAGTGCAGCACCTCCTGTAAGCCCTCGGTCCAAGGGAGAGACGGCTCTTCGGCCTCTCACACAGAGTGTATAACCTCTAGGAGACGCATCTAAAAGGGTACTTCTTTCAAATCACATCCTGAAGGAATCAACCAAAATAAACGGAACAGCGGTTACCGATCTGGATGTTGGCGATAGTTTCCGTCTGTCGGTCACAAAGTGGGCTCACACCCAAGTGATACTTTTTTTCAATATCTCCTAAAGAAATAAAAGGATAATACAACCGTTAAGTCATCAAATCCAGACCCAAACGGACTCACCAAACACCGACAGAGGCGAGTTGTGCAAGTTGGCTAACAAGAATGGTATCCTCCAACAGGGTGAATTTACTTCCCCAACTCCCAAAAAACCCACGTAGGTCTGTCAGCGAGACTAACAGTACCTTGTCTTTTTCATCAAACAATAATTAAATAAAAACATCGATTCCTGAAGGATTAACACACTCCCTTGCAAATCCTCCCAGCCTGCCCCAGCGATGTCAAATGAAGATCCCCCTTAGCAACACAGAAGAGAACAGCTCAGCCTTCAGACAGGTCCCACTGAAGGCCATTCGTTGTTCTGCTCCCTCATCACCTGTCTGAGAACAGGCTGCCCGTGATTAGCCCCAAATAAAGCAGTGTTCCCCATCTATCGTATCCATGCACAAATCAACATGTCTCGAGGCAGCTAAACCAGCCCTAAGAAAAGGGAAGCACACTTTATGGTTAAAACAGCAGCAGTGGTGAAAATCTGCTCCGTTTGTCAATTAAAAGCTTTACTAACTGCTGACATAAGTAAGGAGCCTCCACTGCATGGTAACTAAAAGCCTCCTCCCCTAGCTCTCAGTTGCCTACCAACAGGCATCACGGCCAGAGTTTAAATACCACAGGTGCAGGGTGAATATTTCACATTCACTGACACCAGTGAGTAAACGCAAGGTGAGTGTCACCATTCGCCTGAAGCGCCTTTCGGGCTGAGGGATCTATTACAGAATCATAGAATCA
>NW_010261845.1:0-2786 GCF_000690775.1 Eurypyga helias
TCGGGGAGAACAGCCGGGCGAGTCGCGAACAAATAAAGCCAACGCCAAGTGAATGGGCTGACATGGCAGGGAGTTCGTTCCCGGTGAACAGCGAGCTCTACCATTTCCAGGTGTTGGGGAAAGCCGTTGTCTTACAGTTTGTAAATCCCCGCTGGCGGGAGCGGGGGGAGAACCTGCGGAGGGGAATGAAATACCAAATCACGAGGCTCAGTGTAGATTTATGATTGCATAAGAGGCTCCATCATTTCCATATATTGAAATGTGCTGTCCTTTCCGCCACTGCCCAGCCCTTGGAGGGAGAGAGGGAGACGCTCGATTCCGCCGTGATCAATGCGGACTGTGAAGCCAGGAGGAGGAGAAGGGGGGGACCAGGCTGGCACCAGATGGAGCAGGGTCTAGGGAAAGGTCAAGGTTAGCTCAGGCTGCTATTGAATCGGTTGCAGCCTCACAGATAGATCTCTGCCTCGGAGGCACCCACTGGGGCTTCTCGGAATCAAATCTAATAGAAAAGGCAGTCACAGAATGAAATCGCTTCATCTGAATGCTAAAATTGTTATTAGGCTACATTAGAGAGATACCGGGCACGTGATTACCAAAAAAGGAAGCATGCCTAGCAGTTTGCGACTGGAATAAAAGCTGGGAATATGTTGATACCATCGGCAGCGTGCAAGGATAATAGATAACAGGAGAGAGGGGCAGGGAGAGACGCGTGCGCGTAACGAACAGATTAACATATTGATGCGTACGTACGCATCCATATAAAATTATCCGTACGTGCATCTGCGTGGGGGTATATTGGTACGGGTATATTTGACTTCTGGCGAGTCCCGTGCCGGCCGTGGTCCTCGGCGCTCTGAGGGCGCTTGCTGATGGATGTGGACGGCAGCTACGGACCAAGGAGTGGTTTGGTGGTGGGTCCTGGCAGGACTCCGCCTGCAGCCGTCGCTTGGGTTTCTGATCTTAAGCCCTCCCGGGGGCACGTTGCTCGGGGCCTCTCTCACGTGTCTCAAACAAAACTTTCTGCGACAACGCGTTACGAGGCGCGTACACGTGGGCACACGCCCCACACGCCGGGCGCAGGAGCGTGACGCGCGCCAGCACTCACCTACGTGTTTGGCGCAGTGGTGCTGTCAGCTGGCTCTCGAGAGATGAAAGCGAGCTCTTCCCAGTTACCGTCTCCTCCACGTTACTGGGTCTTCAACCTGCAGCACAGGCGTATCTTAAAGAAGGATTTCGTCTGGTAAAATAAATGCTGGCTACACTAGATTAAACATGATGACTGCACTCCAAGGGTTAATAAATTTAGAATTAACAGATCATCCCAGCTTGATACAGCTACTATAGATGATTTAATATGCAGCCTAAGCAGGTTGACAGTCAGCTCACAGATGCAGATAAGATCAAACAGTCTCTTGATTCAATAGATTGAATGGTTGTACGGAGTGTCTGGAAGGTGAGTGACAGTACGTATATGGCAGGGGTTCTGGTAAAGAAGGGCTTCGATTCCCCACTGCTGTGCACTGCACTGGTTTTCCTTTTCTAGCAGTCAACCTTTTTTCCAGCAATCAAACCTGGAGTTAACATTAAAAAAAAAAAAAAAAAAAGAAACCCGTCTCAAATATAGTTCAGGAGAGTTATTTGAAGTTTTCAGTAATGAAAAGCTCTGCACTTTAATGGTAATCACCATTGCTATCACTAGTCCGCACTTCAGATTCCTTCTCCCCGAACAAGGCCATCGCCACCCACCCCGGCCCGCGGGGAGTCTCCTCTCTCTGCAGGCTCTGTCTGTCTGTCCACACCAGTTCCCCTCCCTGGCAGACCTAAATCCACAGAAGGAAGGCATTCTGGAGGCAGGGCGGTGACGCCTTGCCCAAGTCAGCCTCCGGGCCTTGGTGCGTGCAGCCTTGGCCTCGCGGGCTTCGGCTGAAGGAAACCCCGACGGGTGCGGAGCGACGGCGAGGCAGCTCCCCCTCTTCCCTTCTCGGCTGTCGTGCTTTTCTAGCCTAAACATTCATGTCTGTAGTACCTCTTCTGTGGTTCATGTTTTTCCTTCTTATTCTCCGGTCCTATTTAACCGGGAGCGTTAACGTCCTCGTGGAGGCTGGCGAGCAATGAGATGACAGAGTGGCCTCTAACAATCTTTATTATTTGACCGAGGGTAAAAGCTCCGCCTGAACCATTAGATTTTGCCGTATGGCTACGTTCCCAGGCAGTTTTAAAGAATGCACATGATGTATTCAATAGACCGTCGCAGGTCTGAATCGTGTCTTACTGTGCTGTGCGGGGCCACCGCCATACTGATACAGGCACGTCTGCGCCGCCGCACGTCCGAATGCTGACAAATGAGCCATATTGTTTAATTCTGGCGTTTGGAGCTTTGGTTTTAAATACTCAAATGCCCAGTGCACGGGTTTGACGAATGCCCCGCAGCAAGCCGCGCTGCTCCGAGTTTAACGGCGGGGCAGACCCGGAATGCCCTTCCTCTTTGTGATTCTTCCGAATGGCCTCGTGTACTTTTGCAAACACTTAACTGTGAATTATACTTTAATTTTGATTTGGAAACCGGCGGTTCCTCTTAGTCCCTCAAACGCCGAGTTAGAAAAGAGAGGGCCCTAGTACATATTCCAACCGACGGTTCCGTAGGTGAGCGTTCCCACATTTTCCTGGGTAGGTCTGCCAGCCGGCGCAGGGATGAGCCAGTCCTTTCCCCTCGCGCCCCGAGGAGCATCGCGCAGGTGAGCGCATGGAGACGCCGACATCCGGAGCTGGAGAGAGCCGGGATCCCG
>NW_010261846.1:0-3676 GCF_000690775.1 Eurypyga helias
GGGGCGGGGGCCGGGGCCGGGGTCCTGTCAGGGAACGCAGCTCCCGAAAGCCCTTTCCCGGCGGGATTTATGCCTCCCCGCCGCTCGTTAAAGCCTGGGACACGTCATTTGCGCCGTGAAAAACACTCTCTTACCTCAAAATGAGCTACCTCGAAGCTTTCTGAGTGTATATAGCCCAAAAACCACCTAAAACCTTGCATCCGAGCAGCTGAGGGGTGGCGGGGTGCGAGAAGTTCTCACACTAAATCTGGCTGGTATCGTGACAGAGCTGGGCCAGACACAGCCTCGTGCACACCGCTACTCCACAGCGGCGTGGGGAAATGTTCCCTTTCCACAGGGAAAATGCCGTCGGGGACGGGTGCGAGCGGGTCCTGTCCGAGAGCTGCGGGGGCAGAGGGCGCAGTGCTGAGCAACCTCTGGGGGCTGCTCTTATTTCAGCCCCCCTGATGTGCCTGTTTGCCTTCTGCTCACCTTCCCCGTCTTAGCATCAAGAGCTCTGGCGAAACACGAAGTGAGCTGTCGTTAGTAACTGCTAGCTAACATAAATTCACAGGGCAGTTTTGCCTGGGAGCAAACTCCAGGCGTCATCTTGTCCTGGTAGAAAAAGGGTAAAACACGGTTTCACGAAGACTTAACACCTCACATCCTATTTCAAACCTTGCACTACACGAATCGTGCCGTGCTAATACCAAAACAAAAAAACAAGGTGGGTCTTTTCCCTATCCAAAGCGGTCAGAAGCACTTTGTGGTGCCCACGGAGGCGGTGGGGATACCCGTGCGCTGGGCTGGTTTCCCCCAGCTCTGTTCCCCAGCGTGGGAAGATCTGCAAGGCCTGATTAAAACTTTCCCTGTGTTGCAGGCATTTGTTACCTCTCCAAGGTGGTGGCTAGCCAGCAGATCATGGAGATAGCGGAGCCGCATCACATCCAGCTACCCACCCCCCGGGCAGTAGGAGACAAACAACATGGGAGGGACTGGATGTGACAGTCTGTCACAGTAACATCAAGGAAGAGACAGTTTTTGCTGATCTCGGCACATAAACATCCAGAAATTAAACAAAAAACCCGTGCAAAACCCCTCCATTCATTACTTACCCTAATCAAGGAGTGATTGCAGACTTCACCCAAGCAAAATAAAAATTAAGCTTGGATGAATGGCAGTTTGTGCCCTGGGACAGGTGAAACACAACAGCGTCCTGGTCCTCTGTAAGGAGCTACCAAATACTACGGTTTCTTAAAACATAGTTTAGCCATACAGAGGGAAAATTCTGTGTGTCATAAAACTCAACTTTAGACCCAGTGTGGAAGTTACGTTTTGAGATCTGCCATGACCTGCAGCTCTTTAAACTTTTTCATCAGTGCTGATGACAGGGAGATGAGTTTTGTTTGACCTCAGGATCCAGGCAACAGCTTTCACCCTGTGCGAATCGCTTAGTAGCTGGGAGGGGAAACGCAGGTAGAAGAGGATGGCTTATGAGAAGGGTGCTGGGGAGATTCAGGATGAGATTTCACTTTTCTCCCTGGCAAATAATTTACAGCTTTTAACTGGTTGTCTGTGCCCACTACTCACTGGCAAAATATAAATGCATCTCTTTCATCTGAATGGGAAAACAGTCTGAGCATTGTATCGGATACTATTTTACCACTCTTTGCTTGACATCTGCTGGATGTCATTATAGAAGGAAGCGAGAATTGTGGGTGCTGTGTTGGGCCACCCAACCTTTTGTCCATGCTGAGCCAGTCAGTGCAGGCAAAGGAATTTTCTACAGGTGAATGGACAGGACCAGAGTCCTTCAGTGTTTCCAGAACTCCTTGGTCTTCTGCAACAGAGCAAAAAAGCACCTTGTAAACCCTCTGAGCTAGCAAAATACTTCCCTAAACATGGAGTTTTCAGAGGGGCTAAACCCCACATGTACCACTGGCACAGCCCACAAATTATTCTCTCCTCCTAAACCCTTCCAGGCAGGTCCTTTCCCCCTGTACCCCCTCACTCTCCCCTTCTTGCCACGACCTGGCCTTGCTTTTAATCCAGTCACTCTGTCTTTTTTTGGATTTGTGACTGAAGACAACCCAGGCATTCAACAGCTTGAATTCAACAGCTTGAATTCCCTCATCCCTGACAAGGGATTTATTTGTGAGCAGATTTAATATCAGCCGCTTGGTTCTGGTTTGTCCCAATTTGAACAGGCTTAAAATCTGATTCCTACTGAAGCTTTGCAAAGCTGGCTTGCATGAGCATGGTCATGCCAGCAAGGGTTTAGGGATAGGGAATAGGTCTGCTCACCACTGCCTGCCTCATTCATCCCTGCCTCGTTTCTCCTTGGAAAACAGGAAACCTAATGGCAAAGGTGCAGGGGGAACTGTTTTCCCTCTGACTATCATTTCTTGCGACCCCCTCCTACTAATGCTGTAATAGGATTAATGTCACTGATGCTTCCCCCAGGGTAATCGTGTTAGAAATTCCCCCTTTCTGGGGTTGTTCCCCTGGTATGGGCATTTTCTGGCAAATAATATGAACCTGAAGGCTGTGCAAATTGATTCCTGGGGGCCCTGACCTCCCTGTTGGGAATCACAAAGGGCGCACCACGAAGCTTAGAAATAGCTGTCCAGGGCTGCTGCCTGGGCTTAATCCTGCTGAGCCACTTGTGTTCCTGAAAACAGCCCTTCCTGCCAGACCACAGCCAGTCCTGAAGCGCCGAGGGGGGAGGAAGAGGCTGAGAGATCAGCACCAAACAACATCACGTCGGGGGCTGCCTGTGGGACCGAGGTGTCCTTGTGGGAGTGGGAGGGGACAGCCCACGGCGTCACTCCAGAGAGGGTTTCTCCTGCCTGTGCTTTGGTTTAATCAATTAAACAAAATCTATGTCCACGGGAAGGAATCAACAGTGAAACGCTAATAGATCGTTATCATTAATAATCATGAGGCATTGATCAAAAATTAATAAATTATGTTCAGTTTGAAGCTATCTTTTTATTTAGATGCAATACATTTATTATTAGCACATTAATACTTCATTAGTGAACTACTATTGAGCTACCTTAATGAACATTTCAATAATCTTCTCCATCCCACCACACTCACCACAGGCACATCTTTTGGTACGACAGTGGTCACTTACCCAGTCACTTCATTTATGACATCACTCGATGACTGCGTGACATCATTTACTCACTGATCGTGTTTATGACATCACTTGGCATCAGCGGGCATCCTTTACGTAGGCTCCATCATTTCAGTGGGTTGCATCAGTTATTTAGTGGTTTTCCCCATGACACCGTATAAAATTAAATGTCATCGTTGACTGAGTGCCTTTGTGAAATCATTTTGATACCTTTTTGACACCACATGACATCATTTATTCAGTGGCTTATGCTACCACTGAAGTTAGATGGGGTTGCACTGTCCGTGACATCCTTAATAGAAACAGAATCATCAGGAGCATTCATTGCTCCAAATCTGTGCAGCGCTTTGCACGGTCCCCTGGGGCTTTCTCCCTGTCCCCTGATGGTGTTAAGCAAAACGGTAGATAGAGAAGAGTGAAAAATAAGACTGTGAATGAAGTCAAGCAAAGGGCACATTGCCTTCACATGCCATGTTTTTAAGAAACTGCAGAGCAGGGCTCTTGGCTGCAGTATCACGAGGGGGAAGTCGAGTAAAAGCACCAGGAGGCCTGTGT
>NW_010261847.1:0-7659 GCF_000690775.1 Eurypyga helias
ATTTGTTTATTTGTTTTTCTTAAAGCAAATAAATATCATGAAATACAAGTCATGAAATCCATAGATTTACTTATCTGCCACAGCAAGACAACCAACTTCTCTGTGTATCACTGACATGTACGGAGTAGAGTGTACAGTCCTATGGTATTGTGGCTCATAGACATTAGTGATAAATATCTGTGAGTGAGTTACTCTGGAAGAAAAAAAAAATTAAACTGTCTTTTCCTCAAGGATACATATTTTGACCCTTTAAAAAAATCATGTTCCTAATCTCCTTGCTCTTTTTTATCTTACTGCAGGAGATCTATCAATTCTTCAGAGGATTAATAGCATCAAGGGGAGTGGTCGTTTCATTCTTTTCTTACGACCCTAAAATTAATCCAGTTCCAATCCATCAATCAGTGGTCACTGTTTCAGGCTGGCTGTTGTCATTGTAATAGAAAGAGTCTCATTTAAACCGATTGATAAACTGGAAAACTTTGATAAAATATGGTGTGCTTTTATTAATCTTTCTACTTAATAACGAGCTGTCTGATTTCTTCTCTCCATTCACCCACCCCCTCCTTCCTCCATCTCGCCTTGATATATACTACATTATTATAAGACTCTGGATGAGGGTTATTTTTTTTTTTAATTGTGTGGCTTTTTTTTTTTTTTTAGTTTTTATGTTGCATTTGAACATTTTTTTCTCTGCATTTTTCATCATTCTGCTATCTTCTGGATTAACCATGAAAAATCATATGAATCACTATACTGACTCAGATCACTGATTTACCTGCACTGATGTCATCTCCTTGGCAGTAGCAGAAACATCAGAAGAGTGTGTGAGAAATACCTCTTTCTGCAACATCTTTATAAACATGGATGTTATTCTTACTGTAAGGAAATAACTTCTCTGCTTTTCCAGTTTTTCCAGTATTTTGGTGTTCCTATAATATATATAAATGTGTAATCATCTATTTTTAATTCTGCTAAGATTTTGGTCAATTCAATTGAATTTTGGTCAATTCAATTTCTGATACTACACTTGTGTTCCCATCTTCTTCTTCTCCAAGAAGCTGGGAGGTGAAAGCCCATGTAACTGATCCAAAGTGACCAAAGTGATATTTCATGTCATCAAATGTTATGCTTGGTATGTAAGTTGGGGGATTTGTCTGGGAGAGAAAATTGCGGTTTGGGAACTGGTTGAGTGTCAGGCGATTAGTGATGATTGGCAGTTTTATAATGTCTTTTCCTTCCTTTTTTTCTTTTTTGGTTTTATTACATGTCATTATCATCGTTATTAGTAGTAGTAGTCGTACCTTCATTACGTATTATTATTAGTTTTATTAGTGTAATTATTTTATTCCACTTACTTTCAATTATTAAATTGTTCTTGTCTCAACCCATAAGTTCTCTTATCTTTTCCTCCCAAATCTCTCCTCCATCTTACCGGGAGAAGTGGAGGGGGTGTGGGAGACGGGCAAGCATCTGTGGGGTACTTGGTTGCTTACCCAGGTAAACCATCAAGTTTAACAAGTGCTTGCTTTTATAGTTTTGTCGTAGATTTTCTTACCTATTGCATCTCTGAGAAGTCCTTTTCATATTTTCATATTTCCAGAATATTTTTCTGCTTCTGTAGCCTAGGGTTGATCAGTCCATGGATAGTTGAGGCACTTCAGCTATTTTGGTGCATTAGAAGAGGGCTCCATCTTCTACTTCTTTGCTCCTATTTGTCCATACATCACCAGCTCTACCCTTGCAAGATACTGCATGTGGTTGTTTGCATTGTTAATTGCTTGGCTGGGAAAATGTCTAGAGGGCTATCCAATAAAGTATGACTGCCTAACTGCTTTCCTTCAGGTTCAGGAAGGCCAAACAAATTATCTCCTCAGTCACCTAGTTCACTCCTCAGTTACATGTAGTTTTCAGTTCCATTCTGTGTGTTTCTGCATGAGTGTGTGCATGTTCTTGCATGTCAAATGGGGAATGAGAGCTCAACATAGACCCCAGTTTCTTTGCAAATGAATTCCTCTTGTTGGAATTAATTTCACTTCTAGGAGACTGCAACAGTTGGTCCAGATAATATCATTGATTTATATAGTGAGATTATGATTTCTTACCCAGTTCTTGAATCACATTATATTTCATTTGCTTCTTAGAACTTCAGCTGCCACTTGGGGTCAAGGAAAAAAGAAGTTTCTGAGTCATACCTCATTAAACTCAAAAGACTTAGTGGAGGCATGTTCCAAAAAGTTCACCATGGTGGTAAATGGTAAGTCTTAAATTTGTACGTGTTTTGGGTAAGTTAGATCTTTTGAATTCTGTAGAAAAGTACCAAGTCTCATTTTCAAGTGGTGCTAACATAGCATCTTGCATGTCTTCATCTTTTAAAAGCTGGTGAACAGATTCATCTGGGCATGGTTACACTCCAACATTAAAGATTTGCAGACTTGGCCTTACTTCTGTACACCATCATATAATTTTCTCCAATACATCTGAGATCAGAGCTCTGTTGAAAACTTCTGTGATGAAGGACCAAAACCTTTTAGGTGGCGTTTACCATAATATTAATTTAAAAACATGAACTAAAATTTTAATGATTTCTGTATTTACGTGAAATTTTCTCATTAAATAAAATATTTTTCTAACAATTTGCAAACACTGTGAGCTTTCAACTGCCAAACCTCGCTCTCCTGAAATGAAATCAGATAATCTGTTGTACTGAAAAGGTCAACATGACAGTTGATATTAACCAGCAAACATGTAAATATATAAATTTCCTGACTCTGGACATTTGATTTTTCTTGCTGATGTTGGTATTTCTGGAGCTGATCTCAAATTCCAGATTAATCTAATTCTTTACATTTTTCTTCTGGCACATTTCAATTCCCTTTGTTAACCTTGCTTTACAAAACAACAATAACAACAAAAAAAACCCCCAACAACAACAAAAAGTTGTGCAAATAGAGTTGTGATATATTTTTCTTCTTTCTAGAAATATGTTACAACTCTCTAATTTGGCTACATATACCTGTGCTTTAGAAGACTAGTTTTCTTTCTCTGTACACTTGACAGCCTTATTTAGAACTACCAGTAGAAAACATACAAAAATAATATCTATTTCTCTTCTGGGAAACTGTGCTGCCAACAACCATTATGAATCCACAAAATCATGTGTTTTTATGGAACTCAAATGCATGTGTGTGTGTGTTCATGTGCAGTTGTTGCTTTTGGTTAAGGTTCACTGTGGGTAAATATCCTTGTGGTCCTACTCTATATTAATATAATGCTCCAGATGTGTAAAAAGTATAGGATATTTGTGCCGAAAAAGTGATTTCAGGTGCTTAGGGTCAAAATACCACATCTCTATTTTATCTTTGACATTGTGTGTTCATTTGTTTGCTTGTCTGTTTGAATCTTGAAGTTACTAGATGTTTTTACCAAGGTCTGTAGTTCCTTTTTTTCATCTGAATTCATCCATGTGAATGTCATGTCATCGTTATTTTCACATTTCTCTTACATTCATGCTATATAGCTGTTCCACTTTCAATCTCAAATACGCCTGTTAAAGAGGTACTTGGTGACAAAGGGCTGAAGAGAAGTAATAAAACCAAGAGGTTGTGGCAGGTGAATGCTGTCAGTTGGATATCAATTCTGTAATGGTATACTTGGGGCCAACAATGAACATAACCTGTTGGGACCATCTTGTGATACAAATTTTTGATGCTTACTGTTATATGTGAAAGGTGAAAATGCATGGAAGGGAAATGGCCAGAAAGGTGTATTTCATCCGAAGTCAAACTCACCTCAGTCCTCCAGCACTTCAATAAAAGAATGAAATTTAATAAGTACATGGTGGAAAGTGGATGCACGAGGACACTGCCATTCATAAATCAGGTGGACGAGGGTTTGAAATTGCAGTGGTGGCAGTCGTCATGCAAGCTCACAAAAATATCATTGATATTTTGGTGAAGAAGGATAAAACTACGGCAACATATAAGGAATATAAGCTATGAAGTATGGGACTTACTGAGTTCATGAGAGGTGGCAGGTAGTGGTTCTGCCTAGCATACAAACAGGTTTGAGTAGAAGTTGTGGACCTAAACACATACAGTGCAAGTAGCAATTTTCTATTATTTAGGCTTGCTGTATGCACAGAAAATTGGCCTTAACATTAGGTGTTACATTTACAGTTAAATAAAATTAAATTTAAGGGTAAATGAGGAAAACCAAAATAATCTTCCAACAGACACTTATCACAAAACTGAAGCCAACACTCTACAGTAAGAAAACTGTGGGTCTTGGACTCAAATAAAGAGACTTTTTGTCAACCTCTGTTAAAAATTTTTAGCTTAAGGAAAGGAAAGTGACTTTAGACCTGTCTTTGATGTTCATAATGTAAGACAGTATTCTTTTCTTAGACATTACTGTAAAATTTCCAGATAAAAAGTACAGTGTAAGAAATATCACATACTGATTGACCTTGGAGACAGGCTTTGAGGATGGAAGACCAGGTTTTTTTTTGGATTGGATGTGATTACAAATTTTTGTTACTATCTGGAAATTTCAGTGCGTATTTCTTTGGATTTTATTTTCTTTTTTCCTCACTCTCCAGATAGCAAGTTATCTTCAGGAAAAATAGCCACCACGTTGGTATAATTTTTGCATGGGACAGACTTTTTGAAGCTGAATTCTCTAAAATATTTTGTTAGTAGAAGATAAATGTCAATACATTTAAAATTTTACTCCTATAAACCTTACACTGCCTGCTAAAAAAGTATCTTTTAGTATTTCACTAAGGTAGACTTAACCTAAAATTTCCTTTATCTTTTGTGGCTTTGATTCTAATGTTTGCTAACTGCCCTTTTAGCCTGTTGCTCTGCACTGGTGGATGCATAGTACAATCTGTGAAACTTCTTGTGGAGCTCAGGAGAACAAGTCAGAGTAAAATCATCAGGCGTGGGGAATGTCAGATTGTTGATCATATGGGGAATCTTTATCTGCCCTTAGTTCAAGAGTCAAAATCAATGATAAAAGTGAAAATGAGTCTGATTGGGGTTTTTGTGTTTGCATCTCAGAGAAGTCTTCAACTTATATGCATGGGAGAAAATCTTAAAAGGAGCTGAAGAAGAAAGATTCAAGTAAGATAGCTCTGTTTTTTTCTCAAATATTGTAAGTGGAAATGATGTGAGATGAAAAACCACCATGCAAATTATTTGGTGAATATTAGATGGTGTAATAATTTTTGACTAGTTATGGAATTGACTAATAGTTAAACCATGACAACTTCTTTATTTTAAATGGATGATTTAGCAAGATTAGAGTAAGACAGAAACCACAGGCAAGGTGTCTTAAATACAGAAAATATCTGAGTGCAGGCTTCTAACATGGATACATCTTCCAATGCTCTGTTGAACCCAAGATGTTATGGTGGCAATGAAGTTAAGTGTAATGAAGTTCTGGCCCTTATGTGGAAGAAACAGAGAATGGTGGAGAAATCACATTTGGTTATTTCTCATAGAAAATTCACTAAAACTGTAAGATAAGAACCCATATAAACTGAATCTGAAAGTTCATTTGTTTTTCTTTTTCAACAATTTATTCCTAAAAATTCCAAGTGCAAATGTTTTTAATTGCAGTCAGTGTTACAGAGATGCCTTGTGTATCTGATTTGACATTGAAATAACACACTTTGCTACCAGGGAGAAAACTTGAAAGTACAAAAAAGAAAGAGAAGATTTTATTCAGACCTTTACAATTTAATAAGACAGAACTCCATAGAAGTAGGTAAAACTTTTCTTTCTGCTTTACTGCAAGTACATTGATTCCTCCGGTATCTCAAAGCAAAGCACACTTTAGACAACGCCATGACCAGTTAAATGGCCCCCTTAAGCCAAAGGACCACTTGCTTGTTATTAAAGTTTCTGACAACAGTTCTTGCCTTCCTTTATTTTTATTTGTTCTCATGGTTACACTCTATATTTACGGAGCATTTTAATTATTTGTCAGGATTGGCTTCTAATTGTAATAAGCTCAGTTTCATGAACACATTAACAGCTTATTTTCCGGTACCTCTGAGCATGGTCAGGGGAAAGGTTGTTCGTGTGGTATAAGAGGCCTTATGAAGATTTCCATGATTCAGTGCTGTGACTGATTTTGCTCAAGAGGTGATTCCTGCAGAAGGGCTTTAAAGGAGTCCTATTTGTTGATTGAATATTCCTGAAATTAGCCTTTGAAAGCTAAGAAGGGAGTCCCAAGACTTTGTTTTTGTCTTCTTTCTTGCATTAGTAGTGTTTTCTCATTTGCTCCATTAACTCCACTTCCAGGCAGTGGAGCAATGAAACCAGCTGTTGAGCAGCTCACAGGCAAAAAGTAGAAGAGGTCACTGTGTGGTTTGGGACAGTTCTGTCTCTGTAGAGCTGCATGAATATTAACATTAATTAACATTTATTTTCATATGAAAGCAAAGGGAAGATTGATAGTAATTCTTCCCAGGACACAAGAAAAAAGTGAAACTGTCTTTAGTTATGTCTCACTTCTTTTTTTTCTCCCTGCAGGAAAATCCAAATGGGATAGAAATAAATTCTATGCCTTCAACAGCAGGAGTTGTTGGTGAGTGTATATGGGTGAAGAGGGAGAAGAGAGATTGGAGACTACAGGTGCAGGACAGGCAGCAGAAGAGGAGATAGACAGATAGATGTGTGTTTTCTGTCTTAAAGTGAAGAAGTGCAACAAAAGAGAAATACTAGAATATTAGCACTAGAAGTAGCAAAGACAACATGCAATGAACCGACTACAACCCCCATTCCCTGTCCCCCTGTGGCACTTAGGGGTGAGGAGGCAGAAAAGTGAAACAGAACACAGAAAAAAGGAGAGGTAAGTGGAAGGTGTATTAAGTTTTGTTCTTATTTCTTATTATCCCACCCTGAATTGGTTGACAATAAATGAAATTAATCTCCCTGAATCTGTTTTGCTTGTGACAGCAATTTCTGAGTGATGTCCCTGTCTTTATCTCAATCCATGAGCTTTTGCTCATATTTTTTCCCCATGTCCTTTTGAGTAGGGGGAAGGACTAAGCAGCTTTGGTGGGTACCTGGCCTCCAGCCAGGGTCAACCCACCACAGCATTATAAACCTACAATTCTTACTGAACATCTGTAGTAAAAAATTGAGACTACTGGTGGGCTAAAATACTAAAGAACAGAGGAGCAAACTATTTATGTACAAATTCCTAGAAGAGTGCCAGAAAAGACACTTAGGACCAGAAGAGTTGCATGGGGCACCTGAGATAAAATGTTGGATGAAGCAGCCTACATATGTTCATAAAAACAGGGTTTGACAGACTTAGTTTTAAAGGAAATGAGTAACACACAATAAAAATGAATAGTGGTAACTGTATATGTATTATTTTAATAAATATAGATGTTATTACAGAAGTTAGAGATACATACATATTACAGCTATTATTTATTATGGTAATGATATGACATCTTAGATAGAGCTCGTATGGCATTTCTCAGAGAACTGTTAACTGCACTGCTGGCAGTGGGAGGGGAAAGACAGATAAATTCTTGGAGAACATAAAACATTGTCATTGTGTTTTCACTTAGAGATTGTTAACCAAGTTACTTTTGAATCTTTTGATGTGCCTGATTCGTGCCTGACAAATATGGTGGCC
>NW_010261848.1:0-216 GCF_000690775.1 Eurypyga helias
AGAACTCGTCGGTCCGGTGAGCGGTGATGCGTGCGCGGAGCACGGCTCTTGTCCCGGGAGAACCGGAGCCGAGCACGCTTGGGGCACGGCCTTGGCCTTCGCTCGAGGCACGGACCCCCGGCCGGCGAGTGGGCTGGTGCGGAGCACGTCCCGCGGGACCTGCGAGGGCCCAGGGGAAACTTTTCCCCTCTTGTTTTTCCCCCTTTTTTTCCCTAC
>NW_010261848.1:329-656 GCF_000690775.1 Eurypyga helias
TTTTTCCCCCTCCCCCCCCCCCTTTTTTTTTTTTTTTTCTGTGGGGATTGTTTTTGCCTCTCTGAAGCGCTCCCGCATCCCTCTCTCTCTTTCCAGAACCCCCATGCCTCGCAGTGGAAGGATCCAGCGCTGAGTCAGCTGATGTGCTTCTGCCGGGAGAGTCGGTACATGGATCAGTGGGTGCCGGTGATTAACCTCCCGGAGCGGTGACGGCGCCGGGCAGCAAAGCGAACTCAACCCCATTGCACTCAAGTTTTGCAATACTTTAGCAGTTGCTCAGGAAGTAACTCCCTGCCCTGGCACGAGGATTACAGGGGAGGGTGGCGG
>NW_010261849.1:0-610 GCF_000690775.1 Eurypyga helias
GCGGGTGTGTGACGGCGTGGTGTTGGCGCGCGAGTGAGGCGGGAGGCGTGGGGAGGTGCCGCTCCCTCAGGGAAGAGGGGAGGGGAAAAACTGTGTTGGCACGGCAGGGAGAGGGGGTTTTGAAATGGTACTTGGCACCGGGGCGGTGTGAGGGGAAAACCGAGAAGCAGGCTGGCGGAAGCGCTGGTCTGCAGGTGGGTTTGTGGCTGTAGGCCCGGGGTACAGGCTGGGGGGGGGTCCCCGCCTTCTCGGGGACGGGGGTTGGGTCAAAAAAAAAGTGGGTTTGTGGCTGTAGGCCCGTGGTACAGGCTGTGGGGGGTCCCCCGACTTCTCGTGTCAGGGTGTTGGTTCTCAAGACGGTCTCAAGACTGAAAAGCTTAAATACTTGTTAGTAACGGAATTAAAAACTTCATTCCTTGTTGGGCGTCTCACCTCCATCACCAGAGTGTGGGACCACCTCCGTGTATTTATCCCCAACAGCTTTGTGAGGTCAGGGAATATTTTATAAGAATAGAAGCACAGGAGGAGATTTGCCACATATTGCACAAGAAACCAGTCCAAAATCATAAAACAAGTTTCTGCAGTAACAGAATCACAGAATCACACAGGT
>NW_010261850.1:0-225 GCF_000690775.1 Eurypyga helias
TCCCAAAATGCCTCCTCCTGGGTGGGGGGGGCCCACACCGAGCTCCACGTTGGCCCCTGCATCCACACCCACACATGGCCCCACTGCTGCACCCTGGGCAGGGGCGGACACCGGCTGCACCTGGCTGTGCAGAGGAGCCTGGGTGGTGGGGGAAAAGCTGAGGGGGTGTCTGCCAGCCCTTGGCTCATGCGCCCCTCAAAAGGTGCTGAGGGAGCAGAGCCCCAG
>NW_010261850.1:307-538 GCF_000690775.1 Eurypyga helias
GGCTGGTCTGGGGATCCCCATGGACTGCGCGGGGGGGCCCTGTGCCTCCTGCTGCCCAGGCGGGCTCAGCCCTGAGCCTCTCCCGGGCACAGAGCAGTGCGAGCATCACTTTGGCACTTCCCCGTGTCCCCCCCGCCCCTTCCCCAAGTCGCTATGAATAAATCATTGTTTTATTAAAGAGAAGCAGCTGCTTTTCTTCTTCTGTTTTTTTCCTGACACTCCATCCATACC
>NW_010261850.1:667-899 GCF_000690775.1 Eurypyga helias
AACAGCTAATTCACTGCTCTTTTTGTCGCCGGGGTTAAGTGGTTAAGTGTGTGGGGATCCCATAAAAGGCTTTTACTCCATGAAAAGCTATATTTACATTGTAATCACCAAAGAACTGTTTAGGCAGTCAATAGCGGGGATAGAAAGGGGCAGCGATGGCGGGGGCTCGGCGGCGTGCCCCTCACCTCTCCCGCTGATCCCCCTGGAGCAGGACTTTTGTGGGATTACGTCC
>NW_010261850.1:963-6472 GCF_000690775.1 Eurypyga helias
GCCCAAGCACCCGACCCGCCGGCGTCCCGCCACCCTGCATCCTGGTGGCCTTGGCTCCCCCGGCAGGGATGGCACCCCAGGGTCCCACCAGACCTGGGGCTGATCCTGCACACTGGGGCCAGGGGCACCTCTCCCACCACCGTCCCTCCCACGCGAAGGAGCCCCCATTACCCCGTCATTAACCCACCTCCCGCCGTTACAGCCTGGGTACCCCGTGTGTGAAGTGCAAGCTGGAATTATATCACTTTAACAAGATTAATTGAGCTCGGCGACAAATGGCACAGGCTAAATTAATTCACCGAGCGCGAGGCGAGGGCTTCCCTTTCCACCAGGAGCAATTTCCACGTAATCAATTAGATGATGTTCCAACTGATATCCCCGTCAGGGAACGCGCCTGCTCTCCCCACACGGGTGTGAATATTCATAACGTCTACACTTTAAGAGTAAATACAGTAGAAATTGCCCCCTCGTCTCCCCCTGCAATTCCCCGTGGGGTTTGCCCAGGAGGGACCAGCACTGGGGTGGCCAGGGGGAATGGGATGCTGCATCCCACTGGGCACAGGGATGGAGATGTGGATGGGGATGGGGATGGAGATGGAGATGGGGATGGAGATGGGGATGCTGCTGGCCCTGTGCCAGCGGAGATCCCTGCTGAGAAGCACTCGCCACCCACGCTGGTCCCATCGCAGACTGTGTGGGACAAGGTAGCCACAGCCCGTCGGACGCTGCCACCAGCCCCTGGGTGCTGGAGCGGTGGTGCGGGGAGCTGCGGGGGAGGCGTGTGGGTGCTCCCTCCCCCCACTGCGCTTGTCTTGTCTGGTCCTGAAAAACGGAAAGGAAAATGTTTGTACAGCTATCAGTTACATGCTCTGACTTCTTCTGGTGCCTACTGGGAGCTTTACGATAGAAGAAGTTTAAAAGTGTTTTCCTGCACCTCCAGCCCCATGGAAATCGTAATTACGAGGCTGAACTGGTTAAGCAGAGGAGGCGATTTTCTCCAGTGGGCAAAACACCCCTCCTTGGGCAGGACCTTGGCTCCAGGACAGCCTGCACGAGAACGTAACCCCCGACCCAGGCTGGAACACGGGCTCCTGGTGCTCCAGGGTGTCCCTGTGCCTGGCAGCACCACAGCTCTTTCCAGGCTGTCCCTGGAAGCACATGTGGCTTTGCCCTTCGCACAAGGCTGGAGCTAGCGGCATCGGCATCATCACCGGCCCCGCAGCTCTCCATCGCCAAGCCGTTTGCATCATTGTGAGGGTTTGTTTTCCCTCTGGTTTGGCTCCCGCCTGGATTTTTCAAAGGCTTCGGAGCAGCGAGTGCCCTTCCTCCCCCGGCCAGCCCACATTGTTCAAATTAGTGCCTAAATGAAAGGATATTGTTGGTTCCTGTTCGGAGATAATGACCTCGGTAGCGGAGGGAATTTCACCCATGCAGAGAGAATTTGCCGGGCTGTTCCCGTCTGGAGAGCCCCTCGCCAGGGTCCGTCTCGCCGGGACCCAAACAAGATGATGGGAATGGATCCGCCAGGAAGCAGGGGTTTATCTTGGCATGCCGTTCTAATTGCTGAAAACTCTGCTTTCTGACCTCAAAAATGTGCCACCGCTCCCCGTCCGGCACAGAGGCACCTGCGGCACGGCAGTGCTGGCCACGGCCGGGATTAGCACCAAAAAGCAGCAGCTGCTGGCCGCCCGCTCAGCCCATCCCTGTGGAAAAGTGCTCCTGTTCCCAAATGCCCACGGGATTTTGGTTTTCCCTCTTGCTTTTCAACCCTCTGCCTTCTCTCATGGCTTAGGGAAATTTAAACCCCTCACTCTGTCATGGACAGGGAAGAAAGGAGGGAAAACAGACCCAACCCTGGAATTTCAGTTTTATTAAAAAGCAGAAGATATCAAAAACGTCCTTTTCGGTTCAAAAGGCACCTTCTGCCCCAAAGGCCTTTTTTTCTGGGGGGAACCCGGCTGGCACCGGCACACACGGAGCGACCCTCGCACCACGCTGGGCTGACTGCCTGCTTGGGCTGACTGCATGCACGGGGCTGGGGCCGCCACCGCCCGTATCAGTGGCATCCCGGTTTGCCGGTGGGACCGTGCAGCTCCCAGCAATTCCGGGATGAGCGTGGCGGCGGCAGCTGGCCAGTGTTGGTGCCAGCGGGACGGGGCGATGGGGAGCTCCCACGGGACCCCACTCCTCGCAGTCTGTGGGGGCCAGATCATCTCCCTGCGTGCAGCCCCCGCATGCCACCATCCCACCTGGCTGCAACGTGGACACTCAGTTGATTCGGTGCTCAGCGTTTTAATTTTTTCAGCCAGTTTCGCTCTACTTGAATTTTAACAGATGTTTTGACTTGTTATAGGTAAAGGGGAAGCTGAGAAAAAAAAAAAACACCCAACCTAAAAGTGTTTTTTGATTAGAGCTTGTTCAAAGTTCTCCTGTGGAGCAGCTCCCACATCAGAAAATTCTGACTATGTGCAATCAAACATTTAATTTCCACAAATGCAATATAAGATGATTCCTTCAGGTTAGAATCCGTTATAGTTATTAATCAAAGCAGGGCAGCTGAAACAAAACCTTTTATCAAATATTGTGACAAAGGGATAAATTAAAGCATTTATGGAATGTATCAGATTTGTGTCCAAGACCGAAATTTCAAAATCCTGAAGTTTTCTGCGTTATGAGGCCCAAATGTGGAGCTTTTCTGTTTCGGGACAAGTGTGCAGCAGTTGGGGGGGTGCAGGGAACGGGGCTGCCGTGACCGTTTCATCTGCAGGGAGGGAGGGGATGGTCCCATCGCTGCCAAGAGGCCTGTGCTGCGGGATGTAGCGGTCAGGGAGCAGCACGGGATGAGGATGGAGCTGGCACGGAGCTGCTCACGGCTGTTGGCAGCCTGACTCCTGTTACACCAGCCCTTCCCAAGGGCTTGTTTTGCTTTGGATGGTCAGGTTTTGGTGAGAGCAGCCATTCCCAAACACGCTGAGCAGTGAAGGGCACATGGATCCATGCTGCCCTTGGAGCCGTGACTGCCAGCTGGGCTTCGCCCCTCCGCAGCACCGGGCTGCAGCTGTTCCCCGGAGCCAGCGCCCAGCATCACCCAGGCTCAGTGTCCACCATGGGCTCGGGAAGCTTTGTGCATCCCCCTGCCCACAGCCCTGCGCTTCTCCAAACTTCCCATGCATTGAGACCGTAATCCGTGGGCACTGCTGCCCTTTTTACCCCGTGTGCAAGCTGTGGGACCCTGCCCGGAGCACCCCCGTGCCTGGCAAGGGCAGGAGACAGCCCGGGGATGCGCAGTGCTTGGGCAGGAGCTGTGGATCTCGTGCTCGGAGGCTGGCAAGTGCCCAGCTGCACATACCAAAGGACAGAAAGATTTCCCTCAGTGCCGCTGGCAGGGCACAGCCGATGGCCAGCGATCAAAGAAAAAACTATACGCTTGAACGTACACCGTGATTTTCATCCCCGAATCCTCGCAGTCGGACAAAACCCATCTGCTGGCGAGTTTTGTTTGCGGCCAGACTCGGGGAGCTGCTGGGCTGGGTTCGGACACGGCCCATGGCCAGAGCAGATGCAGGGACTCCAGGGCAGGGACCTGTCCCGTGGCGCAGGGACGTGACGCCAAGGGACAAAGCCACCCAGAGCCACTGGCCGAGGCAGTGAGCGCCCGTCCCTCCCCCTTCCTCTCCATTTCCCAAACAATTTCCTAATCAGACCTTTCTGTCTGGAGTTTATTAGTGATTCACAGGCCGAGAGGAAATGGTGATTTTTTGGGTCCTGGTCTGATGGAAGGGGTGGAGTCGGCATCAATATTCCCCTTTTGTAGCTCAGCAGCAGATAAAGCCCAGCGGAAACGTCTGCGGGACGCCAGCTCCGCTCTCTTGGCAGAGCACATCTCCCAGGCCAAGCTAAACCCTGGTTTGTGAGTTAGGAAAGCAGGGAAGGAGTTTCTCTCCCCAGCACAGGCAGTTTGGCAAGGGGGGTCTCTCCCAGTGATGGGGGTGCCTGTCCCGTGGGTCCCCATCACCGATGGCTTGTCCCTCCGGCGGGAGGTTGGCACCTTCGCTGGGCTCCATGGCCCCGCAGCCCCTTCCTCCACCTCCTCCTCTTCCTCTCCCCGGTACCCAAGGGCTGATCCTCGGGGCTGGGAGCTGTTGGGGAAAGCAGGCTTTGACCCCCTGTCCTGTGGAAACAGTCTGGCCTCCGTGGGATTCCCGGCTCCTCTGAAATCCAATCTGGCCATGGATTCCAGGCATTTTTCATCAAACACAGTGCATCTGTCACTGCCTTTGAGTCTGACTGAAATCCAGGTTGTTTTCCAGGTAGATGGCAGGCAGCAGGGACCATCCTGGGAGCTGGTGCTGGGGCTGCGGGGCAGGGGAGTGGGGCTCGCCCACATCCAGCCCCCTCTGCCCGCTTCCCCTGTCTCTGAGTGGGGAAAACTTTTCCCAGAAAACCCTATGGGGAACACAGGCGATGGGATGTTGCATGTGAGGGCACCGCAGGATGATGGGGACAGGGATGGAGATGGGGACAGCGATGAGGATGGAGCAGAGCCAGGGACGGGGCCAGGCTGGCAGCGATGGTCAGCTCCCGCTTGCCCCCTCAGAGACCAGTGACTTTGCTGGTTCCCCCGCAGAGAGGAGCACCAGCACGTGTACAGCCTGGGGTTGCTTTTCTTCCCCTCAGCCTACAAAAATGACCAGAATCTATGAAAATAAGGGTGTTGGTTTTAAATTTTATGAGGCCACGAGGACAAACGCTTTATAGCCTCCTCCTCCCTCCATCAGCAGGACCTGCCAGTGTTCCCAGTGTTAGGTTGTGCAGCCCCAACCCCACAGCCGTGGGGCAGTGTGATAGTCCCGGCAGCTCCTGTTCCCACCGGGAATGTGGATCCCAAAGCCTTGTCCGTGCAAAGGTCCACCCAGCCAGGGATGTGGCATGGCCACGCAGCCCGGAACCATCGGGCTGACCCAAGGCTCAGCCCCAATTTCTGCTGGGTGCTGGGAGAGCTGCTCCCACCCAGCCATCGGCTCCCTTGGGACCCCACCACCACCTCCCCTCCTATTTACCGGAATGTGTTTACAATTACACCGAATGCCGGGCCGCGGTGGCCGCGCAGCCGGGCGAGTCAGCGGCGGGGCAGGGGGGGTTGGAGGTCAGCACGCTGTTTACTTTAATTTCTCTGAGAGCTTTTTGGGAGATTTCCCTCCTCCGTTATTAAACTCAGATGAGCCGCTGGGGAGGTTAGGTCGCATGTGGTTCAGGGCACTTTTTTCTTCTTTCTTTTGTAATTTTTTTTTTTCCCCAATGTTTCACCCTTAACTCTTTCGGGACAGGTTCCCCGTCTCAGCACCGGGGTCTTGGGCTGGTGGGACCGTGGCTCCTGGGTGACCTGGGAGGCTGGTCCCCCGGTGCTCTTGGCCATGAAGGCGCCTGGCTGAGCCCATCCCGGCATCGCTGCGGGGCCGAGCACGGCCCCACCATAGCCATCACACGCAAGGGGCCCACTCCCAGGCGT
>NW_010261850.1:6600-9255 GCF_000690775.1 Eurypyga helias
CGCCCCCCCCGCCACCAACACGCGCTCGCGCCCCAGCCCAAGCGTTGGCGTGCGTGCCGTGGGCGTGCAGGGCACGTGTGTGGGCACGCAGCGGGTGTGCGTGGGCATGCACTGCACGTGCAGCTGGGTAGGGGGGCTGCGGGCACAACCTGGGGAGCAGCAACACTGGCACTCGCCTCCTCCCACACCCCACAGCTCCCCAGCAAGGCCAGGGAGTCCCTGCCCTTGGGGCAGGAGGAGGCAGCCCCTGCCTGGCAGTGAAGGCCCTTTACCCTCCACTCCAGCATCCCAGTACCCACCGGCAGCCCCTAACCCACCCTGCACCGGGTGACTTTTAACTCCCCGGTGCCTCCTTCCTGGCAGAGAGCTTGGGCACCCGCCACCGTGACACAGGGCCGACGTCACGCGGGCACGGGGCCGAGCATGAGGGCTCCTGCTGGGACCAATTTTGTTCAAAGCCCGTGGCACGTTGCATCAGTTAGCGGGACGGGCGGCAGATGAGGAGCAGACGGCAGCCTGCCCTGCGCACGGGGCAAGTGCGGGGAGCCGGGAGCTGTCTTTGAGGGATGATTCCCACCATGGCGAGTGCTGAGCTCCTGTCTCCAGTGTTTCCTGGCAGCAGTGCCCAGTTTCCGCGTGGTGCAAGGTCCCAGCTATCATGGAAGTCCCTTGGGTGCAAGGGGGCTCCCACAGAGAGGACAGACACTGAGCTCAGGGCTAGGGTGCTGCATCCAGGGTCCCAGGGACCTGCTTTGGTGAAGAAATCTTGTGCCAGTGCCTTCTGGAGAGGCTCTGGGGGGGGTCACCCCAGCACCATTCTGCCCTCTGAGCCCCGAGGTGCACTGCGCTTATCTCACCCAGGACACCCTGCTCTGAAAGCCAACGCATCAGGTCCCGCGCTCAGTCTTATATGATTTTTAATTTCCTGGAGGGAGAGCTTTTAATTTATTTCTGGAACAAAGCGGAGGAAGGGGAGGGGAAGATGGCCTTGAAATCCGTCACTAAGCCCCCTCCATCTCCAAACCTTTGCTTTCCCCCTGCCCCTGAAGGGATCAGCCCAGCCCTCCACGTGTCCCCACATCGCTTCTCTCCTGCGCCCCAAGCTGGGGTTCCCCACAGCCATCCCTGCTGGCAGCATCCTTGGGCAAGGGGCAGCTGGGGCTGAGGGGATGCTGCCTTGGAGCTGTTTTCATTGGAAGCAGCAGATCCCTCTGCTCTCCGTCAGATACAGATAATCCCAGGGCTGGGGGTGCTGGGCTGAACCTGAGCTGCGCCAGTGCAAAACCGGCCCCGGTGAGAGCGACTCCTGCAACCGCTACTCCTGGCCCCCCCCTGCGACCCCCAGCTCCCGCCATGGCTGGTATTTGGGGGAAGAACCCCCCAGACACGCAGAGGAGGATCCCGCTAGCGCAGCTGGAGCCCACGCAGCAGGCTTGCAGCAGGCTCCAGCAAGTCCCACTGGCCCTGCGGGAATTCCTGGGGTGGGGATGAGCAAAGCCGAGAGAGGAGCAAACACCATGAGCCAAACTTCAGCTGAACTTGCAGGTTTTTTTCGCTTGTTGAGGTCTAAACTGGTGATGAAAAAGATGTTTCAGATGTGCCTCCACTCAGTAAACCCGAGGAGAAGGTCCCTGAATGGATGAAACTTTTCTCCTCGCTCTCTGCGACAAATACTTTGCTTTGAATCCAGAGGAGTCCATGGAGATGCTCCCAGGGCTGGAGCCCCTCTGCCATGGGGACAGGCTGGGAGAGTTGGGGGGTTCAGCCTGGAGAAGGGAAGCTCCGGGGAGACCTGAGAGCCCCTTCCAGTGCCTGGGGGGGGTTACAAGGAAGCTGGGAGGGACTTTTCCCAAGGGCAGGGAGTGACAGGACAAGGGGTAACAGGTTTAAATAGAAAGAGGGAGATGGAGATGGGACATCAGGAAGAAATTCTTCCCGCAGAGGGTGGGGAGGCACTGGGACAGGTTGCCCAGAGCAGCTGTGGATGCCCCATCCCTGGGAGTGTCCAAGGCCAGGCTGGATGAGGCTTGGAGCAACCTGGGCTAGTGGAAGGTGTCCCTGCCCATGGCAGGGGGTGGGACTGGGTGGGCTTTAAGGTCCCTTCCAACCCAAACCATCTGTGTTTCTGTGAACGGGAGTGGAACGTACACCAGCACTACCAAGCCAACCCTCAGCTCACGGCAGAGCAGAGCTGAGCCCATTGTTTGTCCAAACTATTTGATCTTTCCTGCTCACAGACGCCTCCGAGTCTGTTTCTGCCTTTCCTGTGTGACGGGAAGGTTTAGTTTCTGTTATCTCAGGCTTTCCTGGGAGGAGAGCTGCAGCCCAAGCGCCCCAGTTCCAGCTCCTGGTCCTACCCCACTGATTTCTTCTCCGTGGAAGTGTCGGAGCCCTTGGGGCTGGAGCAGCCCAGAGCAGGAGAAGCTGCTGAGGGGCCTGTCAGGTAGATGGGAAGTTAAAATAACTTATTTATCACTTATTAGCGTTATTCCACGGCCTCGAACCCTTGCAATGCCATGGAGGAATATCTGCTCTCCGTGTCTCTCCCCCACATCCCACCTCCAACAGTCCAGAGCTTTGGGGAGTATCTTTGTCCACCCTAAAAGCACCTTCATGCCCCTCTCCTCTTCCTCTGGGGGGGTGAGACCATCCCCA
>NW_010261851.1:0-3402 GCF_000690775.1 Eurypyga helias
CATAATTTTATAAATGGGTTTAGTCTATGGGGTTTTTTATTTTCAAGTAAAAAAAAAAAAAAAAGACCAAAACAAACCAACCCACCTTCACAAATCTGAAATTAAATTTAAAGACAAGAAAAGTGAGGATTTTCTCCTCCACCCTCACTTCTCTTTGGTTCTATTCTTCTCTGAATATTATTCATGAGTAATAGTGGTGTCTCATTTTGTCAGGTATGTTATTATCAAGGACCCGAGCTTTCTCTTTGCTGAGAGGAATCCTACAAAATATATGTTAGCAGATAATTACCCCAAAGTTTTTGGCTCACGATCATAATGTGCAGATTTTGAGAGAATACTGTCTTATGTCTTGCTGTGAATCTTCTTTTTAAAAAATTGCAGAAAATCATCTGTGTAAATACCTGCTGCATTCGTACAGAACTTAGCACAACAATGTCTTGCTCAGTGACTGTAGATGGTAGACATTGTCATAAAACATTACCTGGATTCTGCACATATATTTTGAGAAAAACAGAAATGTACTGGGGCTGAACTGAGTTAACTATGATTCTGGGTGTCTTGTTCATGCTGCTGGCTGTTTGGAAGGACATGGACAGGCAATTTCTGAGAAGTTGTGACGGGGCACATGTGGGACTCATATGTCCATGTGTGGAAACTGGATGTACCTCTGTATTAGGTATCAGGAAAAAAAGCATTTCCAGAGAACAGAAGTCAGGACTTCACCCTCCAATGGCTGCACACAGGGCAATGTATTCCTAGGAAACACCTTTAAGTCTGAGTACTTTCAGATAGGTGAACCATGATAGGGATGTGTTTGGGTTTTGGTGTTGTGTTTTGGGTTTGTGTTTTTTTGGTGTTGGTTTTTTTTCCTTGGGTTTGGGTTTTTATTTATATATTTTATTTATTTGTTTGTTTAAAAACTACATAAAAGCAAACAATCACATTGCAAAATCACAAGGAAGTCAGACCAAGGAAAGTTGTCCATCCTAATCACTGAAAAACATTTCTGGGCCCGTATGTGCTGGTGTGGTATTATGTGTCTTTCTGTTTTCCTGTAATCTTAGAAACAATCATGACTAAAGAGATTGTGGCAAGAAATTTCTTTGCTTTCCCACCGTTTCATCCCTGGGGAATATAACTAGGAAACCCAAAGCTCCACAGTCAGGTGGGCTCTTTGGGGAATGTGCCTGAACAATGTCAGCACTAGGAGAGCTGTGGTTTGGTTCAAGGAGGGCACAAATTGTGCCCTAGATGGGTGGTGGATGTGGTGTTTGAAACTGGATGTGGGCAGGCAGTGCCAGAGAGCAATGGTCATTCTCTCTTCCAAAAGATTTATAAACATTGATTGTTGTCTGATTGTTGGACCAATCTGCAGCTGACTGGGAGAGGCTCAGAGAATATGATTGGGCTGGCTATGGCAAGCATAAAGAAAGGAAGATTTTAGGTTAATTTACTGTATTTGGAGACCCAGAAGATCTGGGGTGTATTTCCAGCTCTCCATAAGCTTTCTGTGTGACCAGAGCATGTTTCTTACCTGTAGAGTGAGATCATAGAATGGTTTGGGTTGGGAGGGAACTCTAAAGATGAACTAGTTTCAACCCCAAAGCCATGGGCAGGGGCACCTTCCACTAGACCAGGTTGCTCCAAGCCTCATCCAGCCTGGCCTTAAACCCTTCCAGGGATGGGACATCCACAGCTTCTCTGGGCAACCTGTCCCTGTGCCTCTCCACCCTGTCCAGGAAAAATTTCTTCCTGATGTCCAATCTAAATCTCCCCTCTTTTAATTTAAACCCATTACCCCTTGTTCTGTCACTCCCTGCCCTCATAAAAATCCCCCCTCCAGTTTTATGTAGCTCCGCCAGGCTCTGGAATGTGTTATATGGTCTCCTAGGAGTTGAGTCTTCTACAGGCTGGACAACACCAACTCTTTCAGCCTGTCAGAAGGATCAATCATTCTTCTTATGTTATCTGATATGGATCACAAGTAGCACTTCCATAGATTCCGCCTGCTATGTATGTTTACTCAACAAGTAGTTCTGTGGAGTTTTGGCCATTACTGAGGAAGTTTTCAGGGAACTTCTGTTTGTTTGAAAATGTAAATCTTCACAAATCTTCATGTGAAGCATTTATGCAGCTATATTTTCATTCTAGGTTTTGGAAAGGAAGTAACTGATTCCTGAAGATGCATTTTGAAATTGCACTAAACCTTTCAGTAGTAGTCTGAAGGTAGAAACATATGCCATCAGAGATTTAATTCAATTTTTGAGGTTGGCTTTTATCTATGCATTCATTATACTGAATGGGATGGGGGTATGCCTTTCTTGATCTGTAAATGAGTATAAAAAAAGTTTTTCACAGCCAAGAAAACTAAACAGTGAATGAGATACTGTGAGATACTCGCTGACCTCTTACTTTTTGTTTCCTGCATTACACAGGTGTGCTGGGAGAGGAAGTGCAAAGGGAATTTGCTGAAAATGAGAGAAATTGGTTCAGATAACACGTCAAAAATGTTATCTGGAACTCACAAGGAAGCAGGAGTAAGTGCAGCCCTGTTCTGCATAAGGAGGCAGAATGATGTGAAAAAAATCTGTTGAGACTGAGTCATGTGAAATGGGAGCTTGTCTCATGCTGTCTCGGGCTGGTGGCGGGTAGAGTTTCTTCAGAACCCTTTATTTTCCTGCAAAGACTCCTCAATCCTTAAATAGGAAGTACAGAGAAGTGGGGGGAAAAATGCAGGTGTCTCTGTATCATCTGTTTCTCTACTCTTGCCCCTCCTTGTCCTTTGAGTATCTCCCTTTGGTCTGTTCTTTTGTGGTCGGGGAATCCCAGCCTTGCTCACCTGGAATGGGCAGAGCTGGTGAGTCCTGACCGCTGATAGTCCTTCCTCGAGGGAGAGGAGACACTGTCTTTGGGGTCTGCTATCCTCAGCTCTCCCTTGCTGTATGGCTGGCTGGCTGGCATGCTCATAGTTCTCTGCTATCTTATGGCATGATGTTCAGTCTCAGTTCAAATCTCTACTAGTTTCTAACTTGAGAAATTCTGCAGAGGTTCAGGAGCATTTCAAAAGCAGCTCAGCTGTCTGTGTGGGCAGTATGGTCATTGAGTGGGAACGGTATGACCATACTCCCCCCACACAAAGTGTTTTCAAGCTTTTCCAGTAAAACTGACTTGCTTTTGTTCATGAAACGATGCTCTTCATGATGCATGTTACACATTGGAATGTTTCACAAACGTAGTTGGCTTTTAAAACCCCCGAGCAGATTCTGATGGGAGATTATGGGCTCCTGAGAGCCGAGCACTTAGGATGGATGTCACCATTTGGACACCTCTCCTTCTCTGTCGCCTTTGACAGCCAAGGGGGAGCGTGCGGCCGGGCCGCCAGCCCCGGGGCGCTCGGCGGGA
>NW_010261852.1:0-15030 GCF_000690775.1 Eurypyga helias
GCCGGCAGCACTCCGCAGGCCGCTACGGGACACAGCACTGGACTGGCACCGCGTGGGGAAACAAGTGACCGGGTCCTCCCTCGGCTGGGCAGCCGGGGCTTGTCTGCCAGCGACCGCCGGCAAGACGGCGCGAGCCCCGGCTTCTCCCTCCCTGCGGAGCTGGTAGCTCCCGACTGCGCAGCCCCGGAGAGCTCGCACTTGGAACAGAACCTTTCACAGGTTCCGGTCTTACTAGAAACCAGAGCGTCAGCCCTGACTGCTCCTGCTGCGACAGCACTCGACCGCAATCCTCACGTTAACGCTACCGTGCTTCCGTCACCGGCTTTACCGGATGCCACACCAAGAGGGAGGCAGAAGGCGCCGATCTGTCCCTCAGTCTCCAGCCACCTCATGAAGACCAGAGCTCTGATTTTTGAAGTGCGTAGATTCCAGCTGCGATTATGATCCAAGAAAAGAACCAAAGGCAGTTTTCGCCGAGACCGTCTGAATTACACGTGATCAGTCCCCGACACGCACCCAGGGACGCGGAGCTGGCAGGGCTCCCTTGCTGGTGCAGAGCAGTCCCCAGCCGACCAAACCCCACCACGCTACAGCCCTGTCAGGAATGACTTTGTGCCTCCTGCGGGGCTTTCGGAATGCGATCCCTCTCACCTCCCCCAGACACAGCGTTCAGAGCCGAGGTAAAGCCACGGCATGGTTTTGGGTCCATACGAACTGGGAAGCTCTTACAAAAGGACTACTTACCAAGCCAAAAATTTAACTTTGTTTTGAAAGTTTATTGGATCATCTCGACACAAAATCATTACAGCAGCTTGTGGTATGTTGTTTTCTTTTTTTTTTTTTTAAAGGGAATGTTGAGAGCAAATAAATTTGTGAATGTAACACATCATACAGATCAAAACCCTAGGATCACTGCACAGGATTCTGTAAGAGAAGACTCTACATGCTAAAGTGACAGTTTTCATCCATGAATTAAAAAAACCCACTAATTGAGGAACATCATCCTTTAAGACAATTTTAATATGTTCAGTTTCTAATACACAAACTGGCTAACCAAGGGAGGTTGACCCATACCAAAAACTACCACTTTGCCAGCAGCCAAACCTGCTGCAAACGAGTTCCTGCAGCGCCAAGTGCGGCCAGAACACGCCGCCGGTCCCAGCAGTGAAAGGAGAGCAGAGCCCTTGCCGAAACACCCGCGAGGGGCAGAGTGTAAAGAGCACAAGACACGCAGAGTACATGACCATCACCCAAAGGATAAGCTCAAGGCCTTCGCCTGCTCCCTCTGCAGGGTGTTGGCCCTGGGCACTGCCGACGGTGGTGGCGGTGCTGGGGAAGTGCTGACCAACCCAACCCCTCCCTGGGGACCGTTTGGAAAGAGCTACCAACAGCCCCTTGACCCAGGCTCAAAGCCAAACCGTTTGGGCGTGTCCTCAGTTTGCTGAGTGTGGGACAGCAAGTGAAAACGGGGGAAAATAATCAAAAGCAAGATTTTGGAGAAGGACAGCAGTTAAGCATCTGTGTAAAGGACAGAGTGACATCCCCTTCCAGTCAGTGATCCCCCAAGATGTGAATAGTGCAGAATGGGTCTCACTTTGTAGACCTCTGAAGGTGCCGCAGACACAGGGCTGCAGCTCCGCACCAACCTCCCCGCTGCCAGCCGGGCGGGGAGCTCGCTGCAGGGACCCAGTCCCGCTCACGCTGCTAAACCTGCACCTGCTATGCGAGGGCAGGATGGCGGGACACTATGGGGACAAGTGAGACAGCACGTCATCTGATTTCACGGCACAGAGGAAACGGGGCTGGGCCTGCAAACTGTTGAGAGTACAAGGGACCACTCACGCGGGCGTTTCTCTAAGGTGGCAGTGGTCAACCCCAGCTGGTGAGCAAAATGGTAAAGAGAGCAGGAACAGACCCCTCGGGACTTCCATTTTTTTGCTGCACCCTAACTTTCCAGGAATGTGAAATTGAAGTGGACTCATAAAACACCTCGGCAGAGACTGCTCAAAGGGGAGAGGCATGACAGACTCCACGTGCGGGGGCGGCCAACAGGAGCAGAGAGCAGTTACACTTCCAGCCTGCGTCCCACGCTTTCGCGCTCTGCTCTTTCAGCTCTCACTAAAAGAGGGTTAAGGCTCAAGGCAACTACTATAAACAGAAACTCAGACATCCCAGTTCTCGCAGGGCTCATTTGGATTAGCTCAAGGAGATGGAGGATGTTTACACACTGATCACAATAGATCTTGAGATAATAATAATAATAAATCATATTAAAAAAAAAAAATAAGAGGCCTTCAGGTCCAGCACCAGCCTCAGCTAGAAATATACATCCCTACGGCAGCCCTGAAGACATGTTCCACGGCTGAGGGTCAAGCCAGCCTTCCCAGGCCACGAGCACAAGCAACAGGCTCTGTGCTGCTGTTGGTTAAATCCTGCCTAGTCCACCACCCCACGCAGGTGGCCAAGGTGTAGGGGACCATCATGAGCTGCTGAATAAATAGCTCCCCTCCCTCCTCCAGTCATGTCACCAGGATCTCTTTGGGCTAGAAAGGGTTAACACCACAGTTTGTAAAAAGTTTTGAAATAAAAAGGTAACATACAGCCTTAAAATGTCTAAACGGCAAACAATGGTGGAGTTAACTGAAAAGCACGTGCCCCAGGATAGTACATGCGTACGAGGGAGAAACGTAACACTTGGGTCTGCTCATCTTTACACATCAGGTGTGTTTCTTGTAGTTGGAGTGATTTATAAGGAACATTCAGCACTTGGACAATGTCTCTTTCATCTCATCCAACAAGTTGCTAAGCAGGGTGGGATCACTACATTTCCCATCTATGGATACAGAGTTCTCTCCCTTGGAAAGAAAAAGAAGAAAGAAATCCATTAGCTCTTCTGAGCGAGGAGTTTTACGCCAAGCTCAGGGACTGGAAGCAGCCAGGGGAGCGTGCAGAGGAACACGAAGGGGCTTAGCGGGGAGGTCGCTGCCGCTGCCCACCAGTACGCGCCGGTACAGAGCCCAGGGGCGGTGCCAGCCTGGCAGCAGCACATGCCAAGTGCTAGATGGGCCAGCTGAGTGACATCCCCCGGTGTCCCCGGCTGGTTTAGACAGGAATCTCTCCCCTTTCTGCTAAGGCAGGAAGGGCTGCAGACTTAGCTTCGTGCAGACCTTGTTTCAGAGTGCTACGACGTTTCAGAGTGCTACGACGCGCTCACCTTTTTCACCAGGAGGCAGACGTGGTGGCCTTGGATGGAACGACTGTACATTGATGCACACGAATCAACGCGTTCCACAACTAGAAAGCAAGCAGGAGTTCTCATTTAGTGGGACAACTTTTTGATGCAGGATTTGCTTCCTGCAAACAGGCACTGCTGCTCTGTCTGGCCTCAAGAAACGGGAGCCTCTACTGAGTGAGGGGAGGAGGACAGCGGGGTTGAGATCACGTACGTGCCTGGCTCCTCCCTGGGGCATTTCGCAATAACGAGGTTAGTCACTTGTCTTTTAAGGGAGCTGCAAATGTTTCATGGCAAAAATGCTGATCAGAAGTAGATCTTCCCCAGAAATACTTCCAGTGAAGCAACATCTAACGCATACACCACAGCATGATGAAACAGCTGGTTTGCTTTGTGCAGCACTTGTGTTTTAATTAATAAGTCAGAATCCAAATAGCTTGCGCTCTCCCTCACCGAAATGAAGCATCAGCAGAGGTAGGCCGAAGCACTGGAAAATCAAACACACCCTCCAGGGAACAGGTACAGCCCTAACTATAAACAAGCTGCTCCCGTGACACCTCCACGTGCCCCGCTGGACTGGAGGAAAGCCACTGGGACACAAGGGGAGTTAATTTTGAAGAACGCTGCATGCTTTGAGCATACCAGTGTATTACAGAACTGGAAAAAAAAAATGCTCTCCCCGATCTATTTAATCTGGACATCACTTCCTTCTGCCATTGTTGAGGCCACATCGTGTGGCACTTGTCAAGCACAGCAGAAATTTTAGAATACGGAATTCTGCAGACGGTTCTGCATGGAGGAAGACTCACCTGAAAAATGATGATGAAAACAGATCTTTGCCAGTAGATGTTGGAAAGAAATGCTAATTCCATCTTCTTTAATAGAACTCATGTGCAGATCTCCAGACTCTAGGAGCTTGGCAAAAGCATCGCTGCAGAACAGGAAGGAAAGTAAACACCCATACTAGAAATTCAAGGGTAATCTGCCACACCAGCCCCATGCAGACCTTGAGACATCCCAGGATGCAGAAGTCTAAGTACTACCAAGTTCTAGGAAAGTGGTTTACAGCAAATACAGGAACCACACAGGAACCACACTCCAGACTCCACTGGGTACCCTATGACCTCGACCAGAGGTACTTCCACCTGGCCTCTGCCAGCCTACAGGGCACAGAGCTCCTTCAGAACCACTTGAAATAAACTGCGGGATACATTTTAACACTCAAACATTACACAAGGTATCTGAAGGGTAACCAAAGCAATCACAGGCAGCCAAAGTCAAAAGCATGCTGCAAATCTCGCAGAGACGGCCTGCAGCCAAAGCTCAGCTTCGCATGGGCAGCAAAAGCACCGATGTTGTGCTCCCTAATGGCACTTACCTATAGCAAGGCGTCGTGATCAAGTATGAAGCGCAACTGAAGTGCAATTTGAAATCTAGTTTTTCATGGGTTGAACCTTCATCATTCTGCAACAGGTCAAAGGAAAGGAGATGAACGGGAGCCCCGAGGCAGCAAGAGAAGGCACCACCCCCACCTACCAAACAGGCACGAATGAAGACTTTAGGGCTCAATTCCCTTTGATATACCCTGGCTGGGCCTGAAGGATCACTCTGAGAACAACCATCACGCTGCTACATCAGGCCACTTAGAGAGATTTGGGCAGCTGGGCTGACACATCCACCAAGAGCAGTTAAGGGACACAACTGGAGGGATCTGGCTGCATTTTCAATTTAAACCAACACCTGGAGATGTGGTTTTACAGTTCACTATTGCCCAAGCAAAATAATAAAGGAGTATCTCCCAGATTCATAGGCACTCAAAATAGGACTAGTATGCTATTCTCAAGAAACCGTTAAAATAGAGATAATGGCTGAGTCAGAAGGAGCCACAGTTGTCTCCGTTCCCTTTTTGAGCTGTTCACACAGCTCCTTCATTAATAATCGTACTGAAATAAGATTAGAAACCCACAGAGTCTTCTGCGGGCCAATACTTATTAAACAAGGCCTTCAGCTAACCTCACTCGTTCTGGGTTTCCACCTTATTAACTGTATCTAACTATTATCACTCTTTTTCCAGCCTTGTACCAGGTCACAGTGTCCAACTATCTTTGGGTAACTGAGATCAGAAGACTCTGGGTTGCATCTCTCGCGTGTTGGTTGTCCTCCTCTCCCCGGCACTGCAGTGATTTTCTAGCTGACAATGTGGCACATGTTTCAGGCTGCATCGCTCGCACACTGCCAGGAATGACAATTTAGGACATGCTTACACAGTAATTCAGGACACTCTTCGCACGAGATGTCATGGCAAAATACTTGTCACATCACAGAATGGGCTGGTGCAGCAGAGATGAAATGATGCCTAAGAAAAGCTCTAAAGCAGTGCTCTCCACCCAAGTCAGGCTCCCTTACGCAGTTCCAAAGGAAGCAGAAGCACAGAGGTTAAAGCTGCACTTACTTTGACTATAAAGGACAGTGTTCCTTTTAACTTCTGAGCCATAACAATACTCTGAAGTGTAAACACAAACTGGGCTTCATTAGAGATTCCTAGCATGAAGAGAGGAAAGGGAGAAGTCAGGTCAGAAAATGCTTTCTATATCTGAGTAGTGGGCAGAATGAACGGAGCAGTAGCAGCTAAGCTTTGTGTACTGACTCCTGTTGAACCAAGTTTGAAGCTTTCCATGTAGCTGGAAGAGTTATATGCACAAAAAAAAAGTGAAGTGTTACAGTACTTAGCTCTTGGGTCCCTGAACAGCAGCAGCAATACCTACATTTGGTAGAGGTTACTCGAGTGAGTGCCTGGGCAGAGTATGTCACAGGGGCAACAGATTTAAACTGTCTGCAGAACTGGAAAACATACAGCTTTCCGAGTAGTCTTCAGAACTAATTCAAATTCTGATGTTTCTGGTTTTCTTTTAATATACAAGTCTGTGTCAAGAACTGCCTTATATTGAATAATAACACCCCCCCACACTGCTTTCCATGGGGGATCAGAATGTGCCCTGAAGCCACTGAATCCTGGAAGCCCCCTGTGAGCTGTTTCAGTACTCAAACCAACCCCTTGGCAAAGGAAGTGAAATTCACAGCAGCTCAGCAGTTTGACTGCGCTATCATACTACGTACGAAGCTGTTATCCTTCGTCTCGGTCTCTAATATTGCCGAAGGGCCCAGCTCCCCACCCAAATAAGCATGTGCTTGTTGCAAACTTTCACTGCATACGGCCCCTGCCATTAAAACAGTAGGGCAGTAGCTCGAGAACAAATCCAGAGCCAATTCTAATGGTTCAAGAACCCATGTCTTTGTTTCCTTTTGAATCTCACAGCAAACTCCTCATGGATTTGGGATTCCTGTAGTTGGCGATGCTGGCACGTTCAAAGTTGTGCCAGCCTGCAGTCACCTGAGAAAGGATCTCAGACACCTGGACTGTCAGTCCTACATTACAGGCTTTGCTCTCGCTGTACAGAACCACCTGCATTTACAGCCAGCCTGTAAGAGGGCTTATCCGCTCAAGTGAACTGTGTGAAAGCGCAGTGAACACGCAGGCAGAGGCACGTGTCTTTCTGGAAAACAGCAAGACGTTCAAACAACTCTTTCCACAGGAGGGCAGTGCAGGACTAGCCATCCTCCAGAACCCTCTGCAAAGCTGTGCATACCAGGGGGGAGCTGGAAGGGCACAGGTATCCCATCATGTACCGATGATCCTTCTGGCCGGAGCATTTTAGTGTTGAGAGAGTCCAGGACATTTAATTCCATGCTCTTAAGGAAGCTAGTGCTTTTGTTCTCAAAGATAACAGAGACAGTAACTTGACTATCATTCTGCAGGTTTCCTTGAATGTCGTAGGTCTGCAAGTGACGAAAAACACAACAGCACAGGAAAGGTTAAAAAACACCAAACAGCAGAGCACCAGAACAGCACACAGCAGGCTTCAGGCAGGGGGTCATTTGGTACAGCTAGGGGATAATGAAAAGCACACTGGTGATCAGCTCCACAGCACTGCTAAGTAGTGGGAAAATATCAACTTAAAAAATCTAATAAGTGGGACAGACATCCAAAGGAATGGAAATGGAGCTTTATTATGTTTCTGCTTCTTGGGTTTAAACAGTACTTCAGTTAAAAGCTGTCTACATCAAGTGACTATACTATCCCTGGGGTAGCCCCTCTTTTCCTAGGGGACACAAAGAGAAGACATCTGGATTTGAACACCAAATACTCACCATTTTAATGTATGGATTTTCAGCAAGAAGGCGGTAACTGGACATAGGCTGAAAAACAAGAAAGAAATCCCAGACACAATATAACTGATTTCTCTGAAAAAAGCTGTCGTTGTCCTTCCCCCAGACAGTTCAGCTCCTGCCGTTTACCCCAGCAAGTGCTGCCTGTGTACAGCTACTCACTGGTAGTGGTTCCTCATCTAGTGTTCCGTTCTGCACCGACTGTGCTGTCTCCTCCTCGCTGTGATGACTCTTCTTTTTGGATTTCTTTTTATCCTTTGATTTCTCTTCTTTCTCTTTCTTGTGCTTTTTCTTCTTATGCTTGGAGGATTTCTACCAAGAACAAGGAATTACAACAAACCCTTAAAAGAAACACCCTACATCTCCAGCCATTCATTACGTCATAGGATTTCTGCCAAGAACAACAAGGAATTACAACAAACCCTTAAAAGAAACACCCTACATCTCCAGCCATTCATTACGTCATGACCCCTCCATCAAGCTTAACTCACTCCCACTCCATGCAGCCTCCTGGGTGCCTGAGCAGTCTCCTACCACTGCAGAAACCTGAAACAGAGTCCCCATTCCTTGAACTCCAGTAGTCACTGTGTAGAGTCCCAGTAAACCCTTGCTCCCCACTCTCACAGCAATGCCTTAACCCAAAGCAGCTGGATCAGCAGAAAGCCAAACCTCTTCAGCTGTTGGAAGCTCAGCTTTGGAACTGCTACCTGACCCCTGGCCCAAGGAACAACCAGATCCCTCAGTATGAAGTGTTCAGAGCTCCTCAAGGGCAGAACATCCCACTGCTGCCTATCTGCAGGTGGTCTCTACACTGAATAGGATGCTGTCGGTAATTCCTGTGTGCTGCTTTCTAAGGAATACAAGACAGTAGGAGAATACAGTTAAGGGTGTCAGCAATTCAAATCCCTTACCTTTCCTTCATCCTCCTCCTCCTCATCTCGCTCTTCCCTTTCTTCCTTTTTCACCTCTTGAGGTTCGGCCACAACAGCAGCACCCACTTCAGGCTCACTCTGAGCAGATTAGCAGAAGGATTAGGACACTAACAAAATGCAGTTAAAACAACTGAATCCCAAACCAAAATATAATATTAATTAAAAAAGAAAATCTTTACAGTGAACACTCCTCCCCCATTCCAAAGATTACATTAGACTAGCACGGTATCAAAACTTTTATGCCTCAAAGCCAGAAAATATGATCACCTGAGGACAACATACAAGCAATCTCCTCCAAGGAAATCCCCCCCCCGTATTAAAAAATCCCTAAAATCTCCCAAAGTTCATGAGACCTTTTCTTTCAGACTGTCTCCCTCATGTCTATTAATACTGCTAGTCTCTAGCTCACACTAGGAAATAAACCCATACAATCATAGGATACTAAACACTACCAATAACATTAAAATCCACCAAGCCTGTATTTCTACCTGCACGTGTATTTCTATCCATTGATCTGCACAGCAGAATGAGCTTGAAACCTCCCATTACAGTGTCTGTAAGCTGGGGAGATAAAATGTCAGTGCTTCCTAGCAGGGAGCTGAGGAGCTGAAGCCTGTCCTTCCCTTCTCCCCTGCAGCATGACAAAGCACTCTTATCGCAGCTAAGATGCAGTCAAAGAAAGTTTCCTGTGACATGGTAAGATGTCTACCTGTGGCTGAGTAGTGGAAGCAGGCGGAGGAGCAGTGGAGAGCCAGAAATCCAAGTCTTCCCCCTGAATTTCAAGAGAAAACAAAACCATTATGGTAATTTCAACACCATTCTTTAAAAAAAAAAAAACAATCGCAAAAAAACCCCAAACCAAACCCAAACGATACTATCCATGAAATTAACACCTTGTGTTTTCATGGAAACGCATCGCTCCAGAATGCTCATACACAGACGCTGCATTACGTTTAGGAGTAACTAATTGAAGCAGCTTAATGTCAGCCCTTGAGCACATTTCCAAACCTGGCCACAGCTGCCAGAAACGGCACGTTACCTTACATACCACAGTATCTACAGGCACCCAACGCACACTGGCTGCATCTCAGAGGAAAAGTGCAGCTCTGCAGAGCAGTTAACACGTAGGATGCTTCAAGTCTTCAGAGTAACAGACAACTGGTTTTATAACAGAAAGATTAAGGATGTGGGGACAGGATGTAGAACAAAAGCGAATTCCAGGTATTTTGCTAAAGAGTTTCCCATTTTAAGACCAGACAAAATATCAGTAAACAGCTTCCAAACTAGATCTGGAGGATCTGCTGCGTAGGCTGCAGTAAGCTGGATTCTGCTACCTTAGAGGCCAAGTCAGATTTCTGTTAATGAAAGTAACATTTAACATACCTGCTCCTGCGGTCGTAAAAATTTAAGGAAATAAAGGTTGAACACATTCAGCTGTTTGAATTGTCGTATGTGACTATTCCAAAACTACAAAACACAGCAACAAATATGGCCCATTACAGCAGTTTCTAAAGTAACGCAAGTCTTGGAGAATTACCTTTTTTCCTTCTTCCTCCTCTACTATCTTTTTCTCTTTCTTCTTTCCTTTGTCTCTCTCTTTTTCTTTGTGTTTTTTTTCCTTCTTTTTGGGTTTCTTGCTCTTCTTCTCTACTAGAGGAGCTTCTGAGTCTGGTGACTTGAGGGTCTCAACATTCCTGTGTCTCTGCACTGGCAACTTCTCACTGTCTGCTAAGGGTCTTAAAAATAAAGAGGCCATTACCCTGCTGCAAACAGTCTCCCTTAGCTCAGACCATCTGCTGGGTGTCCAAGACAAGGTACTCTGTTTTGAAGGAGGTGGGCCCCGTAACTCCTGAATCAGCACATACTTTTGTACCTGACATTTATTTATGTAACTGCAGGCACTGCCCTCCCGGATTACGAGTTAACAGAAACATTTTGAAGGTGACAGAGCCAAACTCTTACTGACACCTGATCACTCAGAAGCAGTAACTAGACTTGCAGGCTGAGTAACACCTACAGAACACAGACACATCGTGTCACGCTGTGTTTCTCTGAAGCCACTCTCAAAGGAAGAGCAAAGATACAAAACAGCAGGAAGCTGCAACAGCGTGGAAATTCAAGCAGTGCAATGACAGCGTGGCTCAAACAGCCCTTGAAGGGCATGGGTTTTGCTGTCACTGAGGAATGGATCACTCCAACTGCAAATTATTTTAAGCAATAAACTGTTTCAATTTGGAAGTTTATGCTATGAATCTGTAATTTACTGTTACATTAAAAGAAGTCATGTTTGATTCCAGATACCTGTTTTCAGAAAGCATAAGGAGTAGTTCAGATTTACACTGTATCCCAAATCCATTGCTTGGGGGGAAAAAAAAAACCAAACAACCCAAAAACCACACTGCAGAAATTTCTCCATTTCTGGCAACACTGTTGAGAAATCGGTGGGAATTTCACTGATTGCCTCTTTCTCTATTTTCTATTTCTACAACCTTTGCTTAACATTAGTTTTCATGTTTGAGCAGCAAACACCTGTTCAGGAAGAGTTCCAATGGTCTCACATCCTTAATTTTTTTTGCTTATATTGCCTGAAGAGCCAGACCCAACTCATTTTTCATTTTGAAACAGGCAAGAGGCCCCCCCAAGTCTGTTGAACAGTAAATAGATCTCATCTTTAAGCTATTTCACCTGAAGAGGAACAGGGATCAGTGCTGAAAGTCAGTGGTGAAACAGACTCACACTAATTTGAGGGTCAACGGTTTCACCATCCTTCATGCTGTGCACTGAACCGACCCACCTGCCAAAGAAGGTCAACCACTTTGCAATATGTTCTTACCTGGAAGGCTTCCCTGAAACCAGACTGCGTGTGAGCGTGACAGACAGAGCAGTGCAAGCACGGAAAGAGAGAGAGAGGACAGAGACATGAGAAAACATGGCAGGAGAGCACACCGACTCACACGAAATGGAGAGGGAACGGACGGAAACAATACGAAAGTCCAAAGATGCCTCCTGGAGCACGGCATTCAGCAACTGCTCTGCTCTACGCTGCTGAAGCTTGTCATGCAAACATGAGGGTCTACACTCAGAAATTAATTTCCTTATATACATTTGTACCCTGCAGACTCAGAGGAATGTGGCCAGCTCATGAAAAAAGGGAAGTTTTTTCAGAAACTGTTCCTTCACTTTTGAAAAATGCCACATCACTGTTTTGCAAAGTACAGAGGGGCCAAACCTCTACAGATTTGAGAGCGTCAAAGAACGGCTCAGACTTTAAAGTTAACTACACAGAGAGATACACCATGCACACACGTGCCCACACAGTCATCAGAACTTTACGGGAGGCACCCACGGACCACAAACCAGCAATTATTTTTAGTGTGGTGATTTTTTAAAACAGCAACTAAAAAAAAAAAATCTCCACGTGCAATGCTTAACAGCCCCCGGTAATTAGGACGTGGCACGCAGGGATTGTGTCTGCTGCGCTGCAGCCTGGGGTGCTGGCACTGTGAACAGCCCAGGTAGCTGAACGACCAGACTCCCGTCAAAGTTGTGACACGCACTTCACTCAGTCATATTAGAACAGTTTTCAACTGTGGCACCACCCTGAATGTCCACAGGGCATTGGGGATGCCCGTACTGGCTGTTACTGGTCAAATTATCACAACACAGAGCATGCAGTGGCACGTAGAGGGTTCCGAGATGAACACGTATGAAAGCAGGTCACACTCAGTGCGAGTTAGATCAGAGCGGTACTGGTACACCCAAAAGCTCAGCCTAACTCTCTCACACCTGATCCCAGCTGCACTGCCTGTGCTTTCAGATTCCATTCTGTCAGCCAAAAGAGCTCCCCCACCCCTCCCACAAGGGGCTTGGCTTTTATCATCCATACTGCTGCGGGAACCCACGCCTGAATGATCACGGAAGGTTGCATCCAAGGCAGGGCAAGACACTCAGTCTTTTCCCCTAACAGACTGTAGAGAGCCTCTGCCAGGCCGGCCCCAGACCTGCCCTCATGCATTCTGCTCAGCAATTACGCAAACAACGTACACGATTGTCACTTACTTATCCAGATCGATATCGAGTGCTTTATATGGATCATTGGGGTCTTTGTCATCTTCATCACTGGGCAACGCGTTCTGCAGGAGAGACACAGACCATCCACCGAAGAACCAAACCCCAGGCAATTTCAAAACTAAAGCTCTACATCCCCCAGACGCGTTTTTTTAAGACTGTTCACCCTGGAACAGGCCAGCTTGCAGTCAGGCACGCTAGGAACAATGCGCTTTAATGCAGCATCTAGTTACAAGATTAATTTAGAACAGACAACCATTCTTCACAAACTGCAGGACTTGAATTGCTGCTGTTTGGTTTTGATTAAAGGAAATTTTAGGAACAAATACAGATGACATCATTAGCATGCACAATTAATTACAATCAGCTGCAAACCTGCTGACTAGACAGCAAGTTAATGTCAGAGTGAAGAAGCAGAGCATAATAAATGAAGTGACTATTTGGACAGCATTACTTCTACTGCAGTGATGCATATTGTTTAGTTTGGGGTTTTTAATAGCTTCAGTGGCAATTTTTGTCTTTTTGTGCACAAAGATGTAATTTCTCCCCCTGCAAGCAACAGCTTAGGACCACCTCCATCGTTCATTTCTTAAACAGCCTCACAAGGAATCAGAGCTCTCGAACTGCAACAGTACAGACTGGCAGGCAATTCTTGGGGAAAAAGTCTCAAGAGGAGCACACAGACAAATGCCGTAAGTCAGACCAACCAAAGCAACTGACCTCTGGCATCTCTTCCGTGATGATATCGACGTGGTGAGCTGGAGCAATATCCTCCTCACTCTCCGTGTGCAGAGAGTTATGGCGATGATGTTTACCTCTCTTCTCCTTTTTCTGCTTCTTCTTTTTCTTGTCTTTCTCCAGTTTCTGTTTATGTCTTCGCTCTTCTTCCAGTTTCACATACTGGTCAGACATAGGCATTCCTCTGGCATCTCTTCCGTGATGATATCGACGTGGTGAGCTGGAGCAATATCCTCCTCACTCTCCGTGTGCAGAGAGTTATGGCGATGATGTTTACCTCTCTTCTCCTTTTTCTGCTTCTTCTTTTTCTTGTCTTTCTCCAGTTTCTGTTTATGTCTTCGCTCTTCTTCCAGTTTCACATACTGGTCAGACATAGGCATTCCAAGGCTACAGTCCACACAGACACTGATCACCGAAACAGGGTGTTAGGCGTCAACCTTGCTTCCAGCTTCCCAGAATTAGAAGGATCAACATCTCTGTATGCCTCTGAATCATCTCCCATACAGCCCCTCTAGCAACAGCTTCGCTCTGTCTCTCCAGAAATGGGACACAGCTCTGTCCTGCTCCCTGATTCTTGTCTGCATTAACTGGATTGCAAAGAGCATCTAAACATAGATATTTTAAACAGAAATGGTGCCATTGCTTTACTAACACTGACCACTTTCCACCCTTTTGGAAAAAAAACGTTCTGTAAGTTATGTACTTAGAAGTCACCACTTGCCATGTAGTGCACTTGATCAACAGTGCTATACCCAACCACTCATTAAATGTACAACTACCTTTTGATATCTGAAACAAGGTATCAGACCAGTATCTCTACCATTAGACTCCACTTAATGTCTCCTGATCACCTTCATCAGCCCTAATCAAAGTATGCTCCTTGCCCCCAAACACCGAAGGAGGAATTCCTACTTTTGCCTAACTGAAATTCTGTAATGCCTTTCAAAGATTAGCTGCACTTACCTGGAACTTTTAAGGGGACAGAAAGGTCGATCTGGACCACAGGTATATGTTCCACACCTGGAGTGTCTTGGTATCGCTGGGAAAATGGGAGTTTGTTATATTCTGAGATACACGTCAACATAAATAGACACATTTCAGAACATCAAGCAGTTTAATCCTTTAAGTGAACATTTTAAAGGATAAGAATGGGATAGCTCAGTACTAAATCCCGTGTGGTAGCAGAGCATATTTTAAAGCCAGCAGATAACGATTATGAAAGACCCTACTTTTAGCTACAGTTTTTTAACCCTCCTACTGCCCTGAAGGTGTCTTGTTGCATCTTTTGGTTTGTATTTTATTGCTAATAACTTGCCACTTCAGAAGATAAATTTTGAGGTTTGAGTTGAGGAAAATGGGGTAGTCCTTAGGATATACAGGGAATAAATTATTTCAGGAATACGCCTGACAAAGGTGGTAAGAAGAGACCACAACTACCTTGTCATCCATCAAACACCCTGTGTGTTCAAGAGGAGCATGTTCAAGGTTCACTCTCTTCACTGCTCTTAATGAAGTGCCTGGCAGCCTGGACCCTTAAAGCACCCAGGGCTGGGACATACTACCTGCACAGGAATTTGTGACACAAGGGCACAGAGAAGTGTTCCTCCACAGCTTTTACAGAGCCCTTGCTAAAATGTAAACACCATGACAAGTTAATCCAGAGTGTTCCAAACTACTGTCTGATGGGAGTTGTGACAAGGACCACATCCTAATTTCTGAACTGGAGGCCCCCCAGAGACCCACAGAAAGCTGGCTGCTCCGGTGGCATCAGGTCACTTGTGAGTGTCTCAACACAAACAAGACTTGAAAAACAGCTGTAGGTAGCCACTCAGG
>NW_010261852.1:15057-16116 GCF_000690775.1 Eurypyga helias
TGCAGAGGAAATGATCCGAATGCCCCAGAGGGAAGCTGCAGCTCTGACATTCAGCGAGCCGAGAGCCCAGCAAGGTATTTTAATTCAGACTCAACTCACCTTCTGTGGGGAAGGAGAGCTTTTAATATAAAATGGATTGTTTGCCTGTTCTTGTTTCCGGGCTTCTCGACGCTAAAAGCAAGAGAGCATTTGCAGTTAGAATGTTTGTTTATAAGCAAAGAGGGATAAAAGGCAAAGTGCAAAATGCAATGTCCCTGAAATTTCTGGAACAATACGCAAGTACTTGCAAAAAGACTACAGCGTAGTAGCTTGTGTATGATAAACCAGTTTTGAGTTACAAGATGTACTGGAATACAACTACAAGTACTTTTACTATTATAACTAATATTCCTCAAAAGATCCTTTCTTTGCTTTTTAATCGTAGACTAGAGACAGCAACTTCCCAGAGACCAGATTTTGATGGCAATTCAAATGTTTCATTTTTGCAGAGAGAGGAAGTAAAGACTTATCAATAAAAGTTCTCTCTCTGAAAACAAAAAGGCCAGAAGCAGGAAAGGTGGTACCACTGAGAACAGCCACATGCAGTAATTCATAGAAGGTGCTGCCTCTTTTCCTGCCGATACAGAGCACGCCGAGTGAGAGAAGTGCACTAACGGCGGAGGTGTGTAAAACACGGCAGAGCTGCAGAGCCCAAGTGTCCCACCTCCACACCCTGTACTTCAAAGGGAACTGCACTACACATCTGTTCCCAGGTCAGATCTTTGCAAGAGCTCAAAACTCCCAGTAACAGCCATGTTTGAATATCACCTTGTTTCAATCGGACAAGATGAGCAAGCTAGGCATCTAAGAGATCTTTATATTGGATGTATTCCACAATGCCTATGAAAACACCTCTATTCAAATACATATAATTTTGTCACATCAAATCATCAGCTTTCCTGAGCTGTAAAGAGCAGAATGCCTCTCTGGCTACATGGAGAATCCACAACAGCTCCAGTCGCTACTGAAAAGTAGCACTTACATTCCTCCTGAATTATGTAGGGGAAAGACTTTTACAAT
>NW_010261852.1:16147-36591 GCF_000690775.1 Eurypyga helias
CACTCACTCTGGCCAGTTCCTCTTCATCTATTTCTGGCTGTCTGTGTCTGGAATGCTTTTGCTCCTCATCGTGGAAAATTGTTTTGGGCTTTTCATCTTCAGACTCGCTGTCTGATGGAGGTTCATTGATCCAGGCATCAAGGTCCAAACTGAATTGCAGTAAACAGAGCTTGACTCAGTTCCCCTGAGTATTTCCGTGTTTCTCATCATTTACTTAGCTTTACTATTCAGAGTTTAGAAGTTTAAATAATGCTTTGGGAGAGAGCAGGAACCTTACCCTTCTGGAACTGGTACTTTCTTCTGTGCTTTAGGAGCCACAGGGTTCAGCTCACCAGCAAACAGGGCTATTACCTCCTCAGCTACAGGTACCTCTTTTGTTTGTAGCTTCTGAATATATTTTATTAGTTGCAAGATGCAAGAAGCCTAAAAACAAACACAGGACTAATTTCAGGGTTAATATTAAAAACTAACAAAAAAAATAAACGGCAAGGACTGTCAGCAGAAGATAACTGTTGTACTCCATTAAGAGAATTCTGGGAGGCAGCATAACTGCAGGTTTAAAGCAAATGTAAAAAAAAAAAATCCGTATTAACCCTCTTTTGGAGCTATGTCCTTAAGTGCTGGCACCATTGTTCTGAATGAAATCTGTGCAAGCAGTTTTCAAAGGTGGTATCGAACAGGAATAACACCTGGGCTCTGACATGAAATGTCACCACTCTTACCAGTCCTCCAGTTCCACAGCTTCTCTTTCATGGAGCTACACAAAGCACAGGATAAACACACCACTCCATAACAACAGCACTTAAAAACGTGTATCCACACAGTTACATATATGCCCCCAACAAAAGAGAGACTTCGTATCATAAGTTTCCAGGTAATTTTGTTCTCTTACCCTCTCCTGAACTTCGAGATCTGCACTCTGCACAAACTGAGGCAAACGCTCAATCATCAGCTGCGTGATTTCCTGAGCTGCTTCCTTTTCCCCAGACTGCTCTTTCTGCTGTAGGATGGACGCATAGAGCTTCACCATATTCTGGACGTAAACTGCCTGGATGTGGCCTGGTAGAGTTGTAACTTTAGGCCTCAGCATTGCTTCTAAAGTTTGGTTTGCTTCCTCGAGGTGTCTACAAAGACAGTGGACAAATGAATGACAGCAACTGAGAAATCTCAGCATTTCATCAGTTTTACTGAGAAGACTGTCCAAAAACCTCTGTTGCAGTACACCAAGAGCTGCAGAAAGACAGGACAGACTACAAATAGAACATCATCTGCTCTCTGCGTATTTTCCCCTTCTAAATTACAGTAGTAACATGGCACAGAAGAATTCACAGCTTTCTCCTTTTACAGAGGGGAAGGGACACCCATTTTCACCTTTACAAGTTTAGTAGTCTCTCCACGAACTAAGCCCTGCACCCAAGTGCCAACTTCATTGGCAGTCCGGAGCGAGCCGCCCAACCTGCTTCCTGCCATTCTGTACCACTGCTCACACCAATGAGCTTTTCTTTCCAACCATTTACTGAAGAAAAATAAAATCTAGCAGGCACTGCTTAACACACAGGAAAGAATGCACATCATGCCACTTTATTCAATACATCTTGTGCTCGTATTCAAAACTGTCTGCTCACCACTAAGATACTCCAGTCTGTTATGAGTAGAAAGCTAACGTTCTTTCAAAGTAAAAATGTGAACAAACTGAAGAAGGAGAGTATGTTCTCTTGCTTCTTCATCTACAGTTGTCTGTGCAGAACTTCTGCAATTAGATGAAGATCTAGCTGTATCAGTGTTCCCTAACACTATCCCATCTCTGTGTGAATCTGAACTGGGCCCAGTGTGCAGAGGGGCAATCACAAGAGACCCCAAACCAAATGATACAAGGAGACTACAGGATCATGGGCTGTCCAACTTCCCAAAACGAGAGCTAGGTAAGCACGCGTATGCACACACAGCCAAGAGACAAAAACATCTATCTAAGCTAAAAGACAATGTTGGCCCAAGAACACTGAAAACTGTGCTACTGCAGGTGGGTATAGATCAAGGTTTTAGCAAAAAATTAAGATGACTTCTAATTCTCAGAAAAATAAGGATCTGCAAAAAACTCTCAACAAGGGCAAAACAAGGAGGAGAACAAAAACTAATTCAGTCAACATGGTGACTGGACATTTTCCCTCTAAGTGGGATTAGACCATAATAGTTAAGGAGTTCCTTCAACGTCTTAAAATCTTAGTGCTTATACCCACAATTATACCTTTCTGCACGAGTGGGCAGGACTACAGGGATAAGACAAAAGACCAGATATTCAAAATGAAGCATCCATCTTGGGTAGAAACAGCTGAGGAGTCTTATGGCGTGAGGGATCAGGAAAGAAGCAATCATTTTGTTAGCTTCTGGGTGCATATTCTGAACTATCCTTCACTCAAAAACACTTTTCTGTGACCTGAATCTTTGTTTGAAAGAAGCTGCTCAGAGCACATCAGACTTTCTGTTTGCACTTACTCAGAGAACTCCCCACATATCCAAGCGGCAGCGTACAGCACCTCACAGATCCCATTTCTCTGGGTGTTACTGGCTATGAGATGAGCATTGTCCAGAAGCATGGCCATTTGAGAAACTGCAAATTTACGAATAGCTTTAACTCTGATAGCTACATCTAACATCTGAGCTGCTATAAGATGCCCATGCCGCGTGCCTTCCAACCGGGTCAGCTCCACCAAGATGCTTATGTACCTACAAAGAGCGAAAGGGATGCAATGTTAGCAGCAGACAATCATGCATTACCATCGCTGATGATCTCAAAGCTGACACACAGAAACACTGACCATTCAAAGTTTGTGATATACTGATAATTGGACTGACTACAGATATCTATGATCTTGGTCAGCAGCTCATCCCGGTATGTCGTCCCTTCTGCTTTATCCACATGAATCATCAGTTTCTTCACTATCTCCATCAAGTTCTTCTTCGATACCTGTTAAAGAGTTATTGAAAGGTTGAACTACAACTAAGCCATTTCCCATACTGTCAAATCCTTCTAATTCCATTAAAGCCACTACTAACTCTTTGATGGAGCCGTGTCGTGTTAAGAAGAATTCAGACCGCCTCTCTAGGCCCCAGCTTCAGTCACAATCAGAAAAGGAACCTGTTTATTTCTTTTCAATGTTGTTATTAAAGTAGAGCCAGTACAAGTATACAAGACCATGGGGTGGGAGAGCTGAGTAAGAATTACTAGCAGCAACATAGAAATCCAGGGGAAAAATCAATATTCAGATTTGCTAATTTGGCAGAAGTAAATAGTTTAAAATATTTTTGCTTCTAGACTAAAGGAGTTTAAGTCATTAACAGCCAATGGAATTACAGCGATGTTTTGAAATGCTAGATTAACTTGTCCAGAAAATTATGTATCTAAATAATGCAAACAAAATACTCTAAGTATCACCAGTTGTCATGACTCGCTGCTTCCAGCTATGATCTTCCAATGGGTACATATTAAAGACATCCCTAATAAAAAGGTATATAATAGTATTTCCTTAATCATTCATTATACAGGACTCTTCCTCAGAGGCAGGGTTGAGCAAAATGGTACATTATTTTTTGACTGAAGACATAACAAGCAGAATTTAACCTACAGGAACTAAGAGCGAGCTCAAATTCTCTTTGCAACAACATTAAAAACAGTGTCCTCAAAGGTTAGTGAAGTTATTCTCATCTCATGAGCACCACCAGACAAAGAAGCCCTTCTTACTTTTCCCTTTCTCCTCTAAAATAGGGAGCTGTGAGACATATCTATCACCATCCCTTTGTGCATGGGACACACTCTTGAGTGAAAGGCACTCTACTATGTAAATCATAAGCACAGCGCTTTCAGCGATCAAGTGGTGTCCCTACAAGATGGTCCTGTAGCCCATACACACAATACGAACTGCCTTGTGCAGCTGCACAAGGCACACGTGGGAGAACACAGAATAAGATTCTGTATGTCATTAAAAGCCATAACAAAGTTTACAATGATGGGGAAATTTGACGATAAGCCAGCTTAAAGCTGCCTTCTGTTGTTTCAGAGTGCTCCGGACCGTTTCCCAGATGGTGTAACTTAGGTCAATCTGAGCTCTGGTGTGCTGCACCACAGACTGCAACCTAGAGCAGCACAGACCTACCCCAGCCTGTCGGCTTTAACAGCAGGGCAACGAGCACTTTATACCTAGATGAAGGATGGAAGGTGCTGATATGGCTCAGGCACTGGAAAAGCAGCCTTCTGGGTGACTTCCACAGTGCCTGAGCTCTGAAACGCCTTCCAGTCTGAATCCAAGTTTTTAAAGCCCTCTCTTGCTGTACCAGGTCTCTGAAGTGTCGTTAAGTACCAGAGAAGATAGGTGACCTCCTATCACCAGACTACTAGGGAGAGGGGAAGAGAAAGTTGCATGTTTTTCCTAAATATCAGCCTCTTAAAGGGCCATGGGGGCTGGAGAGGAAAGGAATACATGTAGAAACTTACCATGCCATACAGGAGGTCTAAAGCTCTGAGTCGGATAGACTCGTCTTTGTCATCCAAACACTGGAGAATGAGATCCTTGTGAGATTGAACTGACTTAGGATGTGTTTTCAGGATTTTGGACATAGCTAACAGTCCCAGGTATTTCACTGTGAAAGACAAAATAAAACTTCTTTCCAAATATAGAAACACTGCTTTGTGTTGAGCATGAAATCTTATTACCAAATGCTTCTACTGAAACCAACTTTAATACACTTGAATAAAAAAATTATGATGGGGAAAAGCATTTTTGAGACACAGTGTACCACACATTACGGACTTTAACATCATAATCCCATATACAGGCACATAATTACATATCTAATTTTCATCACGGTCTTCTTGCCCCTCAAATTCTATCCTTGATTTGAAAATATGCATTTAATAGACAGAAATTATGGGTTTCGAGAACAGGCATCCTAGGATGAACAGAGATTCAAAAGCACAGAAGATTGGCCTATTAAGTAGGAGCCCCATTCTCAATGGGAAAATTCAGATGGCAGGAAGACATCTGCACAAAAAAAGATTTCCCAGTGTTCTTTGTAGTCACTAAAATAAGTAAGCATCCTTGCATTTTACTATTATGCTTACACTGCTGAATACCCTTCATGAATTCCCAAGCAGCAAGTTTATAAAAAAGGGAAAACCCAGAGCATGGACAGAGAACTGCTTTAGATTTACAAGACCACAAACAGCAGTCATAATTAACCTAATTTGTTTTAAAAAAGCTCATTATAAAGAAGTGCTCACTATCAAATATTATTTCCATATTAAAAATCCCTGCAATTGTTTACAACATAGCAGGCACCACAACCCTGAACAACCTGTCTGGAGAAACAGCTCCTTGCTCTAAGACTGATGCAATTTCTCCCCGGCAGCTAGTTGCTAAAAGCTTCCATGAAGACAAGCAACATACTTACAGTTCTGGTCAGAATCTTCTATCAATATTCTTAACTTCTGAACACAAAGCTGGAAAAAAAGGACCACATCATGCATATTGCAAGCTTTAAGAAGTCTTTAATTAAAGTAGCTCTTCACAAAGTTTACTCAATGCACAAGGAAGCGTTCTGACCAAGACCTGGGGCCTCTAGGTAAGAGGGTCTTGTTGGATTAACAGATTCAAAGCAAAAGGAACCTCTGTATGATTGCACTGACAGTGGCAGCTGAAGAAGGGAGTTAGGAAAACTCTAGATGAGTAGAATCTGCATTTTAGAGCAAAGAAAATGAGAATTTATATAGAAAATGCTTCCGTCTGTAGGATTCCACCTGAGCGAGAGCACGCAGGCAGCTACTGCTTTATCTCCTGGTAGATGAACACAATCCAATCTCTCCCCGGCCCTTGGTATTACACCGCAGAGCAGAACAAGTAACCCCCCCGGGCGGCAGCATTGTACCTGGATGCTGGCGCTGTGATTAGGCATCCCAGAGGACAGCGAGATCAGAACTGAAATACACAAGCACAAAGTTGTTAGCGTTTCTGCCTTCTGAACGAAGCAACACCACACCGAAAGGTCAACAGCTAGCTCAGCTCACAGGGAAGACGCCACTTTGCTTTGTTGTTTGCCTGCTCGCGTGGGCTTCTGGGGGGACAAGAGAAGGCTGTGACACAAACTATGCTTTCATATCCCTTACGGGTAGTAATAGCCAGGCAAGGAAAATAGAGGTAAAGGTAGGAAGTGCTGGAACAGCCAGGTCAAAGCTGCTTTTCATTACGCTTGGCTCTCAGTAAGATTTATTTTACTGATACAGCGTAGCAGACGAGACTGTAAATATGTCATCAGCTACTGTAGAGCTGAATTTTTGAGTGCGCACTTCCCTAATGCAGTAAGATGCAGCAATGCATCCTGGAGTTTAATGTAATTACACTGGAGCTTTAATCAAGCCAGCAGGAGACTTCAGGCACGACTCAGGTCCCATTGTTGATTATGCTGGACCCTTGTAAAGCCTGCGCAGCCTGCAATCCCACACGGACAAGGCGGCATTATCGCTGCTGCTGGCACACAGCACGTCCATGCCAACCCCAGCTCCTACTGAGCCATCCCACACGGTGACCTGAGGGACGAGGAAGCATGGTGGCAGTTTGCTCTCCCAAATCCTGCCACGCTTCAGAGAAGGCCCGTGGGACACTCTCATAGCGGGTCACGCAAAGCGCTGGCAGGTGCAGGGTGCTGCTCCCACACAGGCACACAGCTTCATGCCTCCTCTGAATCAGAGTTTTACGTTACAGCCCTTGAGGAGTCCTGGGTGTGTGAATTTCCCTTTGACCCACAGAATGATCCTCTAGTATCTTAGTGAAGCACACATGTCATTATCCTATTATATCTCAGTGAAGTATACTCACACCCAAACCAGAATTAAGCTCTGCGTTATGTCCCCCCCATCATGTTTCCTCACATCTCCCTGAAGGAGCCAACGAATACCAAGCCTTTAGCATCCTTTCCTCTTTCAGCCGACCCAGTACAGTGAGTTCCCGCACCGTTATCCAAACGACTCACAAGAGACAAGCTTGTGGCTAAATTGTGGATGTCAATAACCCTCTACTTCCACACTATAATAGGAAAAGTGCAAAGCCTGTGCTGGAATACTGCGTTATCCCTTTCTGCCTTGGTTTCTCTCTCCATCCCTGCTACAGAGTTCACATCCCTTCCCCAGAAATTGGAACCTCCTTTAGGAATTACACCACGTTTTTAAGGTGTGAAATTGTAGAACTACAATCACTAGTCATTTGCACTTTGTTTCAGCCTTTAGCAAATACGACGTAGGTGCAGAAACTGCGCCTTAGCGACTGACAACAAAGGATTTCTGTTATGCAGCGGCACAAACCAAGGTTTGCCAGGCCACTTATTTCAGTTACAAAATCCACGAAGTGAAGTAAGGTTTACAGATGGTGTTAATTGATGACAAAGTTCATCGTGTTCTTTTCTAGGTTACAAAACTCAGTTCTCACCTGCTATTACTGTATTCACACATTCATATAAGAGAGACATGGCCGAAGTGCTGAAACAGAAATCAAGTATTTTAAATAAGGAATAAAACCAACACATTTTGAAGAGTTGTCAGCAATATCCTGGAGCTAGTTAACACCTTTAATTACACACGAAATTGCCAGTATTCTGTTCCACATACATTCAAACTAAATGAAATCAATTTCACTCAAAAACTGTTGGGGGGCAGGAAGGGAGGGACACAGTGTTAAAAAATAAAATCTTCCCCAAGAAGCAGCAAGTTACAGCACTGTGACACAAGAGATGAGGATGGAAGTGGTTACTCAAAGCCTCAGCACCAGTTACAGAGCCCCGAAGCAACCTTGCCCAAGGATCAAATCAAATCCACTGCCCAAGGTGAAGAATTCATGGTAAGGCAGGCAGAAGAACCTCAGTCTCTCTGCAAAGTGAAGGAGTCATGCAGACTCATCTGGCGTGCAGGGACACTCCTGCTCACCCCTTTATGTGAGCAACACACTTTCAACATCTCGTTATCCCCAGAACTTGAATTCAAGACAACTGTGCCAGTTGAACACACATACAGTGCAATTCTGAGGATTTTGAAGGTACTTACAAATCCTGACCTACAGCAGAGGGAAACACAGCAAACCTCACCCAGAACAAGGTGCAGACCCCAAGCAAGGTCTGCAACGGCAACGAGCCAACGGCTCTGGAGGCAGCAGTCAGAAGCGATACAGTGATGGTCCCTCAGCACACAACGTACGGGACTCTAGTATGCTCAGAGCCAAGACAGTCGTTTTCACGCCCTACCCATTTCGTGATGCATGGCAGGGTGGTTTGTGACACGAGATCCAATGACTAAACGGAGACCAAACCCAACAGGATTAAGTCTTCACAGATAATACAATGAACGAGGAATGTGGGAGCTGGGGAGAGGAAGTAGGGGCAGGATTGAAGACACTGTCCATCTTCCTGCTTTTTCTGGCACATTTGTATGTGTTTGTCACTGCTGCAAAAACCCTCTTTAGGTATCTGGATGCAAGGCTGCTGGCTGGTCTGCTCTGAACCACCTTGATGGCATACTCGGGGGACAGACAGAAATTGCTGGGCTAGAGCTGCTCTCACAGCTACAGATACCCATTTAAAATTTACTCATTCCCATCCATCACCTTGCTCTGCCACATGACGAGAAACAAACCTTTTAATTTAACAACTCATGCATAAGATCATGCTTCCTTTTCATAGTTGGGAACACACATGTATCCACTCCAAGACACCTACTTTCTGATTTCAATTCAGAATTAGATCCAGAACAACACTACAAACTGGCTTTAACAAAGGACAAGGAAGTACCTTCAGATTTATCTAATCTATATTTAGGACATATATTAAAGGAACCTCTTCCTAAACTTGTCTGGCCTGAAAAAGGCATGATAAAAAAAACCCAAATAACTTCAATATATTCCTTGTCAGGCTGCTTTGGTGGGTTCAAAAAAAGTCAAGAACCAAATGTATGTAGGCGAACAGAAAAGGTAAATATACAGCTGAGTCTTTTCCAAGTCAGAGTTTTTATATCCTCCGTGGTCATCTCTGCCTTAATGTGAAGTGAAAGCAAATTGCTCCAATTTTCATGCTTTGGAGGAATCCATGCCGACAGTCAGACACCCAAAGACTTTCCCCTTAATGTGCTTTATCTCACCCAAGTTTTTCAGAAAGAGTCCTGATGTGATTACCTTTTGACACCTGAAGCCAACAGACTGAGACTCAAGTTCAGAAATGCAGCCCCAGACCTAGCTAGTGACCTACCTAACAGGCACTCACCCAACCTGAATGAACAAAGTACCTTGTCGTACATACCTATGGATGAGGTTGGTCAGAGGCTCAATCAATTTCTTTCCCAGCCTAGGTTCTAATGGAGTAAGAGCACCAAACTATTAAAAAAGAAGTGCAGGCAAGAAAGTGATTTAGTAGCTGCTTTTCAACAGTATAAAAACATGATGTAAACTGCAGCTCATTATATTTAAACCAATATATAGTAAGATATTTCTCTCTCTTCATTTATGTTCACAAACTTCAGAAGATATTCATGGTTTCTATTTTTTTGGGTTTAATGGTAACTATACCTCCAAGCAAGAAACCTATTTTCACACCCAAGGTAATTTAACGAGAACCCCAATCCTGTAAACACAGCTCCAGAATACTTGCCAGTTTTATAATTTTAATGAGAACCCAATTATTGGTTGACGACGTCATCAGCTTGAAAAAGAGTGGAGCAAGGGAAAGGTAGTTTTTGGGATTGCGTCGAGCCAGCTCACAAATCACATTTACTGCAGCAGACTGCACACCTGGGAGAAAGAAGTGGGAAAAGCAGAGGTCTCGTCAATGCCTTAATTGTAATTGAAACTTCTGGTGCAGAACCTCCAGAACAAAAGCAACTGAAGATTCAGACTTGTGTGTCCAGGAGGCATGGTTCAGCCTCATTACCAACCATGAGAGAGTGAACTGAACACAAGAAGGCAAAACCAAACTAATAGTTTCATTCTGGCTATTTTCTGATGTATCAGCAAGCTGGGTATCTGCTTTGGGTGCAGTATTAGAAAGGACAGGACATGGCCAGCCTCCCCCGGCCCTTTACTGTGGGTAGCTTGTTTGCGGGTCACAGACAACGTAACAACCAGTAATTCTACCCACTGTGGGGTTTACAAACACTCTTCCTTCTCCAAAATGTATTATTTAGACATTTAAATACAACACAAAAATAATGACTCCCTTGTTTGCAGGTCACAGACAACATAACCAGTAATTCTACCCACTATGGGGTTTACAAACACTCTTCCTTCTCCAAAATGTATTATTTAGACATTTAAATACAACACAAAAATAATGACTCCCTAAACAATCTGACTGGACAAGTTCATTCCCTCCTAATTGCTCAGCCCCTAAATTGATCGCTCTCAATGTGGAATCTTAATCTACACAGTCCTGGTTTTCCAGCAGAAAGCAGTCTTTTTGGCCATAAAGCATAACAGGTATTTGCTTCCCCTATTTGCAGGTGAGGAATGTGTGTTTTACTTTCCTTGAGAACACTGTCCCCCAAAGATGGATCTTACATGCCAACACCAAATTAGCCCAGTAAATGCAATCAAATTTCTCCCTCCAAACAGACACAAATCAACTGGACATCACGTAACTGCATCGCGTACCGAGCTCGAGACAAGTGTATGGCCTTTTGGTGCAGCGAGGGAAGACCAGCACCTTCGGGAAGACTGAGCAGAAGTGCGAGTATGATACAGAGCAACTGCACGTTTCCTGTGCTGCAGCTCAATCCCACTGACACAGTACTGAAGGGCCCAAACAGCAGCCTGGGATCAAAGGTTAAATTTAAAAATATAGAAAAAATATACTAAGTGATGTGAAACTATTTTAAGAACATCCATGGCCAGCCAGTACCTGCAGCTTTGTAAAAGAGCATAGGAAACAACAAAAAAAACCCCAAACCCTGAAATGAAGTATTTTCAACGGCCAAGTTGCATAAGCAGCAAAGCAGGAATCATTAGGTAGCTCTGTCCCATTAAGGTTTAACCCACTGATCCAGTTTCAGTAGCTTTGGGTCTGACATGAGAATTGGACAGTTTAAAGAACGTACTTTTAATATGGCAACATCTGTCAAAACTCTCAAATCCTCCCCTACCTAATAAACAGGCAAATTGGTACAAAGGGATGATTACAGCTCCCACAGGCTCTAAGAGCATGTACACACAGACGCACTGGAGCAGAGCAATTTACCCAAATCCACTCACCAGGGTCTGGATCTTCAAGTTTCTCTTTAAGGCGAGGAAATGCGGGACGGAGGGACTCTGGGTATTTCAAAAAAACTTTGTACATGATTAACACTGCCTTCTTCCTGATGTAAGGCTTTGTATGAGACATCTGTTAAGGAAACAATTGCAAGCAGGTCTTTAGCAAATTTGTGTTTCCAGAGTTCTACTCAAAGTCCTTATGTCCAACACCACTGTCTCAAAATTTCTTTCTGGGAGACTCAACTACTTTTTTGGAAACTCATTTTGAGGGGAGAGCAAAATACTGTCATTTCTCACCATAACTAACAGAAACATTCAAGGTGATCCTCTGGAGCTAACTAAGGTCTGTGAAGGATCCCAAACCCCCCACAAGAACAAAGTGTCAGTTTTCACGTGTAACAGTTGTAAACTTAACATTCTTTAATTACAGGAAAAAGTTATTTCAACCTTATCAACTCACCAGCGTCATGATGTCGTTTGCCAAGTCCCTGGCAAGATCTGGAGTAACAAAACAGGACAAGCCAGTCAGTGCAACTCCAGTATCATACTGGTTAGGGCTACTCAGATCCTAGAAAAGGAAAAACAGGCTCAAAAATTTAAGATCACACGGGATGTTGAGAAGCAATTTTCTCAGATCAGTTTTATTCATTCAACACAGATGAAGCAGAGCTGGTACTTCATGGGAATATTTATATCAACTGTACCAGGAAGGTCCTCCAACACCTGCTAAAATACAGGTAGCCTGGGATTTAACAGTTGGCGTGAGGAACCATAATTAAACAATAGATGGATGATGGCAACATAAAAGCAGTTAGAGATATTGTACCTTGGTGGTATTTTAGGAATGGCCAATCATTTTTACAAACTCATTACATGACCACAAATATTTAAGTCCTGAAAACTTGGTAGTAAATACTAATCCCCTTAGGTCAAAGCCCAATTGTCATCAACTTCACTGGAAACAGGCGCTCTCGTCAAGCGCTTAACAACGTCCTAGCTTAATCTCGCTGTTCGAGAAATGAGATTACTTTCCTCCCAAGCTGCTGGCAGCAGCATAACTTTCAGTCTGTAAAGATATTACACAAGCTAGGGCAAAGAATACATTCTACTGGTCAAGTTTTCACTGAGCATTCCCATAGGCACCACCAGAATTAACCATCCAGCTTCACGTGTACACGGAGGCTGCTTTAGGAGAGCTAAACATAGCCAGGCCTTCAGGGTTCTGTGCCATTTGCATCTCATTTTAAAGCCTTTTGCAGGTGGTAGGAACTTAGAATCTAACTTTAATTATGACATCTACTTCTTCAGAAGCCACAAAACTGTAACTCATTCTGGCTTTAATGTATTTTGAGAGCTGATAACCCCGTAAAATACAAAGTTGCTAGATCAATGAAACATGGAAAGGCATAAAAGGCATAAATAAAGACGCTTTTAAGTAAAAACTCAGGCACAGAAAGGAGGGAGTAGCCTAGTAAGTAACTGAAATTCAGTATAATAAAGTCTCCACAATAAAGAAAATGGATGGATTTTATTAAAAATATGCACTTGTCAGAGCAGAATAGTTTAAAAGATCAAGGGGAAAGCACTGGTTCCTTAGGAAAGATACTCAGTAACATCCCACTGATCTTTAAGGAAGTAAAACACATTTTAGCCACTCAGATGGTAAAAATGTAGGCACATCTTGTACCGGATCAGTTAGGTTTCAAAGAAGAGATGCTTCAAAAACTAACTTAGGAGTTTTAAAAATATATCTGAACAGGAAAATAATGCTGCAACCCAGTGACACTGAAAAAATTGAAGAGATAAAGCTATATGCAAATGAACACAACACACCTCAGTCCCTGAATACAGAACTCAGCCTTGAACACACTCATCACCATTTTTACACACAATTATACCAAGTAAGTCAAAAGCCTGATCTGTTATCACGAGAAGAAAACAGGCTCTCACAAACAGAAATTTTGTGGAGCCAGGTGACTTCAGGAATGGGAACATTTTTCCTACCCTTTCCACTCTTAAAAAGGCTGCCTAAGACTAGTAATATTAACAAAGGTTATTGCTGTCACTATTCACTGTGATGAACACACGAAGCTGGTATGAGACGGCACGACCTAAGCCTACGGATGGCTTCTGAGTACTTCATTAATCCTTCAGCTTGTGGAAAAAGTAGACTGTAAACCAAGTGAAGAGAATTCCACTCAAACACCTTTATACTCCTAAAAGAGAAATACTTTGCATAGATTTGAAAATACAAATAGGGGACAGAGCAAGAAAAAAAATTCAGAACTGAAGTAAAATGTTTACCTTTCGGATCTGATTAGTAGTCAACATAATTACATCAGTCCCTTCATGAAAGCACTGAGAGGCAGCTAGGTAACCGATTCTCTGTAAAAAGGCAAGGAGAAAGATAACTAAGTTTAGACAAACAACTGGTGGCTTCATAAGCAGCATTAAAAAGATAAACAATTCAGCAGAAGGCACGACAGGGGTTTGTATCTAGAAAGAATAATCTCAGACAAGTAACATCTCCAGCAACAATACATCTATCTTGAGAATAATAAAATAGCTTCACCTTCTCTACTTCATTAGAACACGCCCATGAAAATGTAGAAATGAGATAGGATTGTCCACAGAAGAAATGGACAATATTACATTTTTGTCTGTGGGGACTCCTGACATTCAGGTACTAAAGCCCAATTTGGGAACCATTCCTTCCAAAGTAATATTCCACCCTCTTTGGTGAAAGAGATCTGCAATTCAGAAAATGAAGAAAACCTTTCAAGAAAAGCTATAAAGCTATTACAAACTAAAATATGCCTGTTAGAGATCTTAGGTGGTCTTCACATAAACATACCCAGCTTTTCCCCAAGAGACCTGGCAGCTATTGTCACGCATGTGGCAGAAAAGGCCTATACTAGCAGGCCAAGTATTTACCAGACACAAATACAGTCGGCTTCTTTCCTGTACTGAAGCAAGCAAACCAAAAGATGAGGTGCCAACGCATTCACTGAACACAGCAACGAAACAGCTTGGCTAGCACAGCTGTAGCAACCCAGAGAACTCACTTTGAATGTAAACTTCGACGCGCTCATGACTTCAATAATATTGAAAGCAGCCCAACTGATGTCATAGCCCAGCATCTGTAACTGTGAGCAGAGAAGCCAACATGAAATTCTGAAGTAAGAGACTCCAGAAAACAGGTCAAGATACCTCACAAAACTGAAGCTGTAACAGGAGTCCAAAAATAGTACTATAAGACATCACAAGTTTACGAGTAACATTACATCCTACACCACTCATGGTAAGTACAAGTAGTCTCCAACTTCCCCCAGGAGCAAGATTTAAGTAGCCTGCCTGAACTCCAGGTAATTCATACGCAGTTACATAACCACCATTGTGAAGGGTTTCTTCCTGGATGTTATTTTTGAAATAAAAACCAGAACAGGATCACATCATTCTTTAGCAGTGTTTCCCTCCTTTCCTTCTCGACGAAGGACCGTGCAAAGAGAAACAAACACTAGTTTCAAGTGTTCATGCAACTATGTGATAAGAAACAACCCAGTTGAAAACAACACTTTAAAACTGGATTAGTTTGAAACCAGATGAGCTTCCTGACCTATCTCAGTAAAATAAACTGTACTAGTGCCAGCACAATGAGCAGAATGGGAATACACAACCTCTGATGACGGACAGGCACAGAAGTGTTTTCACCCACAGCCCACACTTAACCCAAGACACTGCAGTCTAAGGAGAGCAGGCGTTGGGACTGAAGACCCGCTCCTGCCCGCAAGAAAAAGAGGTGATCGCGTTGTATCCCAGCAAGGCACTTACGTATGTGAGTTTGCAGACTGCATTTGCTTTCACTGCAATGTTATCCTGCTTCAGCTCCTGCTTGATCTCATCGATGCACTGGGAGATGTATTTTGCCTGAGGAAAACAAACAAACAAACATTTTTGCTTGTTTACCGGTTTTGTAGACTGACAGCGTAACTGTTAGGGGACGAAGCAGCAGAACTCATGACTTGCAAGCACCAAGTCTCATGCACACACACACCACTCACGTAAGCACTTAATTCTGATGAAACTACTCACCAACAAGCAGCATCACAAACCAACAGAACATGGAGAGGTTTCTTCAGCGATCTGCCCTCCCCCATCTCCCTTGTTACTACACTGCTCAGCCCAGAGCTCTACTTCCAACCATTTGTGAAACCGCTGTTTGCTGGAGACTCTGTACTAGCAGTCTGCGCAAAACCTGCGTTCCCCCACTCCCCAAACATAGACCAGTTGCTTGCTGCCCTGGGAGTCAGAGATCACCCGTTCATTCCGTGCCTAGAAACAGTTACGTCACACGCTACTGACAGCCCACAAATTTAAGGTGACTGATGAAAATACTGTGAGTTTCTCTCCTTTTGGGCACGCTGTATAGGGATGGCAGAGCAGATGTGCACCCACAAGTCCTCACGCCTGGAGGGAGCCAGCACAAGGCTCAGAGGGTACAGGTACATCCGGCTGTAACCCTTGCCACCCACCCCAACCATGGCAAGGACCCCTTTCTCTCCCTGGTTCATCACGCAGATGAGTGCTTTTGCCATTTACACATTTTGATAAGCAACAGTTATTTGTATGAATTTCTCAGTATTTCAGAGAGCCAAATGTCACAATATTTACATTTAAATATTGGTCCTTCATTTCTTTCCAAACAATCACGTCTGTGCTTGTGGGAGGGATGTGGCAATGCAGGATTTAAAAATATCTGTATAAATTTTACTTTATAAGTAGGATTAGTCCAGACAAATTCTTTCACTTCACATAATTAAGGACTGAAGGTATCTGCTACAGAAATGATGAAAATTTAAATGCAGAGAAATAATCTCTCTTCAGCAAGCTACACGTGAACCAGGGCATTTCCTATTCCACATAAATAAATCAACTGCCAGAGGAACCAGGTCAGAAACAGACTGCCTAGTTTCAAAGTAAAATCCTATCTGAAGACCATCACCTTCCACCAGAAACATATGTTCAACACAGAAGTCTACTGGCATGACTTTAACTTCTCTCCCCTTTACACTAAATTTTGTGTATGAACCCAACCATTCTTTGGTCTTTCACAATGTCCTGGAGTGATACTCGTGCTTCAGGTCATTGAAGTTTGCTGCTAGAAGCAGAGGATGTTGTTTTTAATACAGAGCAGGTGACAGAAATTGCACGAGGTGTGTAGTGCCAAGGAACATTGCGATGACCCAGGTGAGGAAAGGCAGCAACTTCATTGCAGTGCAGGGACTTCATACTCCAAGCAGCAGTCACTCAACAGCAACTGACACTGCTATCATGTGGAGTCTAGCGACGCCAGAATTCGAATCCACCATCAGGACACAAGGTGAACACACATAATTCAGAGGAGGAGCAGCTTCACCTGTTTAACAGCTTCTACAGAAGCAGAATAATTTATCCGACTTTTCCCTCAAACCCTGCACTTACAGTGGGATAAAAGCCGGCCCCTCCATGGCACTGGTAAGGTCAGATGGAACTACATTTGTTATTTTGAGGCGCTGCTGGCCTTCACAGAGTCCCCGTCTAACCCGCTCCTGCAGCCTACCAAGGTCCCTCAGACAGCAGCCCTGCTCTCCAGCACAACGTGACTCACAAGGTCTGATGACAGAAAGCTGTCCAATGGATTACTCGAAGAAATTTCAGGGATCCCTAAATGCCTGTATTTGGGGGAGAAATACTATCTGTGCAATGGGAACTGTCATGTCAAGGGAGGGCATGCTGAACAGCAAACCACCCTTCCTCCACAGATACCCACCCGTCCTCCTGGGTGTGGGTGAGGGGTCACACCTGCCAGAGCTGGAGATGGCACTGCCCCCAGATGCTTAACAACAGAGTCTAGGCGACTTCTCCCAGGAAGCAGATTCCAAACCTATCACGCCCAAGAGTGATTCCAGTCCAGCCAAACTGCATTTCTCGAGTTTAAACTAAAAAAAACCCCACCCTTTTGATAGTAGAAAACACATGTGATCAGAGCAGCTGAAAGAAGGACTCGTACAACCTGCAACTGATCTACAAATACATTGTACCTAGCCCTGAATATTTTATACACATGAGAGCGCGCTGGAGCAGCGTCACGGAATCCTTCCCCTGTGTATCCCATTGCCACATCTCGCTCTGCACGGTCAGCACTGGTTCTCAGAGCAGAACACCACCACGTAGGTTCTCTGTCTGTAACCAGAAAGCGTTATTGCCATCTCCCACAGCATCTACCCCAAACCCATTTAAACATCAGCCTGGGAACCTCTGGGGAATGGAATGCAAACCACTGTGTGACCAGGAGGGAAGAAAAGAAAGAGTCCAGAGAAGTTCAGTAACGTACAGCCCAGCACAGGCAAACACAGGCTCCCGAGCCACTGGCCACACTCCGTGGCTCCCACAGCCTGCAGGCAAACCCCTCTCCGCCTACCAGTTAGCCAAACATAACGGGTGGCTTCTCAAAGTTATTACAGAACTCAGTGAGCTCTGAACCCGAAATAAGGGACTTTGAAGAGCAGAAAGAAGTCCTTCCAAAACAGCTGTACGTCAAATCCTGAAAGACTACACGGAATGCAACACTATATATAGAAGGGTTTAAAGGATCAGCAGGTATTAACTTTCTGCTAATCTCAGTGGAGTAGCCCTGTCATGAATGAGAAATATGAAGAAAACCCAGCTATTTTGTCTCCCACTTACATCTGAACCTCTACCTCCACACCCCAGCCACATTAACATCGACATAAATAGGAAGGCACCCGGAATGCACACCCAGTTCCAGCAAAGCCCTCCCCTGGTCTCCGGCTGACGGAATCGCTGACCTCCAAAGCACTGGAGAGGGGCTGCACCAACGCGCTGCCAGGCTGACCGATACCCTCAGGCCCCAGACTGCAGCCTGCCAGCCCTTCAGTTCCGAGCAACGGGACAGTGGAAGGGGGAACGACTTGATGCAATGAAGAAAAAAATGGTAATCACTGAGAAAGGCCTAAACACCTGCAGGAAAAACCCCCAAACACAGACAGGACAAAATCGGGATACTTTTCCCAGCACTGATTCAGTGATAGTTTTTGCATAAATCCTGCTAATATAGCAATTTCCTAGTGTGATAATTAAAAATAAGTACTTCCCAGGATATAACTGGCTCAATTTTTCCTAAAATGCTTTTGAGATTCCATGAAGAAAGGAATACAACAGGAAAATACTTTCATTTATGCTCACAGTATTGATTCTAGTACCAATACATTTCCTAACTATTAATTCCTTACTAATTCTGTGAGAGTCTTATTTAAAGCCTTTTTGGGATGCTACTCAACTGCTCACACATTTCGGCCAGTCAACCACGGAACACTTTTAAGTCACAATATTTATAGACCTTTGGACATTCCCAGGCTGCTTTGAGCAAGCAAGGCCATGACAAGGAAGCCTTTCACTCTCTGGTGGAGAGCAAGCAGGGCCATTAGGCAGAGAACACCCTCAGGATGACAGCAACCCAGGCACAGCTGCAGGTCTGCAGTGAAAAGCTGAAGGGCATATGGTAACACAGGGGAAAGAGCTGAGAGGAGCTCTTTTATTCCTGCTAGGCTGCCAAGCGGGAAAGGAGCCTTTCCCAAGTGAGTGGAAACAGCTCCTTAATGAAATGCTGCAGCAACCACTGAGGGGATTGTTTTCTCTCGCACGTCCCTCCGAAGGAGGAATATTACAGAAACACTCAGAGCAGCGCAGCTCAAACCCAAGCATGCAGATGTTTCAGTAAACACTCAAAGCTGTGAATACAGCACTAACTCCTAACTCCCAGTGCTTAATGTATTCCACCAAACAGATGCAGTAAGTATTTTATAGCCATTAACAAAATACACAAGCTAATTTTTAAAATAAGTCCAAATTCCTCAAGAATTCCAAGCCCCCACCCAGAAAACATGTGCACTAAATTAGTGTGAGTACCTAAAATAAGAATGATCAAGAATCAAAGAAAGGGGAGAAGTGGGTCATCGTAAAAAGCCAAAATGTCAGTTTACAGGATTTTTCATTTCCCAAGCCATGTTTCTTGAATTAACTTTGAAAACTAAAACTTTATTCCAAGTTCTGGCCAAGACAGAACTTGGGGTTTACTGATGATTTTTGAGAGGTTCACATAAGACTAAGAATTCCCCCCTCTCAAGCAATATATGAACAAAATTGAAAAAGATCACTATCTCACCGAACAACAACATTCCTAGGAAATGTGACTCTCCATGTACTATCGTTGGCTCCTGAGAAGACACTAATGATTAGAATGGATATCACTGCAGAACCTTTGCATTAATCATTTCCAATAGTCGTAACGAAGCTGTACTCTTACCTCAGCCATATACCATCCTCCGACACCAAGACATGGCAAACTCATTCTTACCACCTCGGGTTACAGTCCAGCAAACCAAAGGCAGCAGAATCCTCCACTGAAGACCCTGTCAGGATCCAGCCTCAATCCACTGGATCTGCTGCAGCCAACTGATTTGCGATTCAAACCTGTCAGTTCCTGCAGTCACCAAGCGCCTTCCACCCCAATGAAAGAGCAACGCGCCAGTGAACACCACTCCCTATTTCTCTTGCACACTCAAGGTTAAAACCAGTATTTTAATCAAAGGAAGATTAGCAGTGAACACCACAAGCAGCAAGATATGATCTGATATGAACTCACGTTGCGGTTTAGGCCCAGCCAGCAACTCAGCACCACACAGCCACTCACTCACTCCTCTTTGCTGTGCGATGGGGAGAAGAAAATAAGGAAAAGCTCATGGGTTGGACAAGCACAGGGAGGGATCACTCACCAGTTATGGTCATGGGCTAAACAGACTCGACTTGGGGAAGAAAAATCAATTTAATTTGTTACCAATCAAATCAGAGTAGGATAATGGGGGTTGTGGTCTGTTCATCACCCATCATTTCATTTCCTTCCTCCTCAGGGGAGGATTCTCACACTCCTCCCCTACTCCAGCCTGGGCTCCCTCCCACGGGAGACAGTCCTCCACCAACTTCTCCCATGTGAGTCCTTCCCACAGGCTGCAGTTCTTCACGAACCGCTCCCGTGTGAGTCCCTTCCATGGGGTGCAGTCCTTCCGGAGCAGCCTGCTCCAGCCTGGCCTTCCCATGGAGTCACAGGACCTTGGG